>NC_134907.1:14447528-14465028 GCF_041734735.1 Babylonia areolata
AGCAGCAGTAGTTGTGGTACTAGCAGAAGTACTAGTTCTTGTTGTTGATGTTGCAGTAGAGGAAGTAGTTGTTGTAGTAGTTGATGCATTATCATGGGCAGCAGCAGTAGTAGTAGTAGCAGAAGCAACAGTAGAAGTAGTTGTAGAATAAGAAGTAGTAGTATATTGGGAGTTGTTTTATGTTACGCTATGCTATATTTAGATGAATTACAGTTATAGATAATGGGAATTCCCGAAATGAGTAATAATAATGTTGGACTCAGGGAAAACGACGATTATGTGTGTGCACGTCCGTCGGGATGGTTTATGCTTGAGGACCATCTAGTCATCCTGGGGGTGGGTGGGTTGGGCTCTGTGGGTGCGCAGATGACTGGTGAGGCCAATCCGCGCCCGGAAGGTTCTGACGCAGTGTGGACAGGGGTGGTAGCGGCTGTTGGGGACTTGCTGGCACTGCTTGTCCTGGCCCGTCTGCATTGCTCTGCTGCAGTGATTCTGTTGGCCTCACAGGATTTGGTGCCTTTGTGGACAGCTGAACGCCACTTTCGTCTGTCCATTGTATTCAGCTCCCATGTTTCGTGGCTGATGTTGAAGGCCTTCAGAGAAGCTTTCAGAGTGTCTTTGAAGCGCTTCTTTTGGCCTCCGTGGGAGCACTTGCCATGTTGGAGTTCGCCATACAGCAGTTTCTTGGGGAGCCAGTGGTCTGGCATGCGAAGAACATGGCCTGGCCAGCGCAGCTGGGCCTGCATCAAAATGGTGTAGATGGTGGGCAAGTTTGCACGAGTGAGCACCTCTGTGTCAGGGATCTTCTCTTGCCACTTTATGCCGAGAAGTTTTCTGAGGCTGGTGGTGTGGAAGTGATTCAGCTTTTTGGCGTGGCGTTTGTAGACCGTCCATGATTCACATCCATTGAGCAGTGTGGTGAGAACTATGGCCTTGTATACTTTGAGCTTCGTCTCCAGGGTGATGCCTCTCCTGTTCCAAACGTTCTTATGGAGTCTGCCGAAGGCAGCGCTGGCTTTGGCGAGTCTGGCATTCACCTCGTCGTCGATGACAACTGTGCGAGAGAGTGTACTGCCCAGGTATGTGAACTTGTCCACCGCGTTCAGTCGTTGCCCGTTGATGAAGATGTTTGGTTCAACATAAGGCTTTCCTGGAGCTGGCTGGCACATCACCTCAGTCTTCTTTGTGCTGATTGTGAGGCCAAAGTTGTCACAGGCAGCAGAGAACTTGTCGACGCTGTGTTGCATGTCTGCTTCGGAGGCAGCGTTGAGAGCGCAGTCATCAGCAAACAGGAAGTCGTTGACGGTGTCTGTCCTCACCTTGGTTTTTGCTTGAAGCCTCCTGAGGTTGAAGAGTGAGCCATCTGTGCGGTACCTGATGCCAATGCCTACGTCAGCGTCACTGAAGGTATCTGTGAGCATGGCTGAAAACATGAGACTGAACAGGGTGGGGGCAAGAACACACCCTTGCTTGACTCCTTTGGAGACAGGGAATGGTTCTGAAGTCTCTCTGTTGTCTTGGACTCAGGCCAGTATCCCATTGTGTAGTTGCCGTATGATAGTGATGAACTTTCTGGGACATCCGTACTTCGCCATGATTCTCCAAAGGCCATCTCTGTTAACAGTATCGAAGGCCTTGGTCAGATCGACATAGGTGGAGTAAAGGTCGGCGTTCTGTTCCTGACACTTCTCCTGGAGCTGCCTGGCAGCAAACACCATGTTGATAGTCCCGCGTTCTTTCCGGAAGCCACACTGGCTCTCTGGTAGGAGACCTTGCTCAAGGTGCGCTATGAGATGGTTGAGTAGCACTCTGGCCTGCCTGTGACAGGCAGCAGGGATATTCCACGATGGTTGTCACAGGCCTGACGATTTCCTTTGCGCTTGTACAGGTGTATGATGGAAGCATCTTTGAAGTCCTGTGGAACTGCCTTATGTTGCCAGATGAGCTGGAACAGCTGATGAAGCTTCTCAGTCAGCGCCATACCACCTTCTTTGTAGACCTCATCTGGAATGGAGTCTGAGCCAGGGGCTTTGCCATTGGATAGCAGACAGATAGCTTTCTGGGTCTCCTCCAAAGTTGGAATGGCATCCAACGACTCACTGACTGGCACCTGGAGGAGTTGGTTGATGGCTTCATCATTGATGGTGGAAGGGCGGTTCAGTATGCTGTCAAAGTGTTCAGCCCATCTCTCAAGGATCCCGTCCTTGTCAGTGATCAGCACTGAGGAGTGGAGCAGATCCGGAGGTGGTGGGACCGTAGACTTCTTTCAGGCTGTTATAGAAGCTCTTCATGTTGTTCCTGTCTGCAAAGCCCTGGATCTCATCAGCTTTGTTGCTCAACCAGGAATCCTGCATCTGCTGCAGCTTCAGCTGGATGTTGCTGCATGCGCTCTTCAGTATGTCTTTCTTTGACTGTGACTTGGGATCTTCAGTGTGGGCTCTGTAGGCTTGGCGTTTGTCTTCCAGCAGCTGCTTGATCTCAGTGCAGTTCTCATCAAACCAGTCTTTGTGTTTCCTGGCAGAAGGCCCCAGGCACTCCATGGCAGTGCTGTACACCGTCTCATGCATTGCGCCCCATGCTGCCTCCACATTCTGGTTGTCCAGCACGGTGGACTCAAGGCGTTCCTCCAGGGTGTCAGCACAGCTCTGCTTGATGTTGCCTAGTTCCAGCTTGTTGACATTCAGGCGTTTGGGTGCTTTCATGCCCTGAGGCCGTCTCTTGGGCTGGATGCGGATGTTGAGTTTGGAGACGATAAGGCAGTGGTCTGTCCAGCACTTGGCGCCGCACATGGCCCTCATGACTCGTACGTCCTGACGATGACAAAGTCGATGAGATGCCAATGTCCAGAGCGAGGATGCATCCATGACGTCCTGTTACGGGTAGGGAGGCAGAAGACGGTGTTTGTGATAAGAAGGTCATGCTCGGCACATGTCTGGAGAAGTAGTTGACCATTGCTGTTACATTTGCCAACCCCATGCTTCCCAGTCACGCCTTCCCAGGAGGTGCTGTCACAGCCAACTCTCGCGTTAAAGTCACCAAGAATGATGAGCTTGTCTGTGTTGGGAACAGTGGTGATGACAGCGGTCAGGTCCTCGTAGAACTTGTCCTTGATCTCATCTGGGTTGGTCATGGTGGGCTCGTAGGTGCTGACAATGGTGGTAAACTTCTTCCCGTTGCATAAAGGGAGTTTCATCGTCATCAGGTAATCGTTCACTCCTTTCGGGGGGCCAGCCAGCTTGCCAACGAGGGTTGTCTTCACTGCAAAGCCAACTCCAGCCTCACGTCTCTCTTCAGGTCCGCAACCATTCCGAAAGAAGGTGTAGCCTGTGCCTCGCTCACAGAGTTCGCCTTCTTCTGCCAGTCTGGTCTCACTTAAGGCAGCGATGTCGATGTTGTACCTGGCTAGTTCACTCGCAATGAGTGCTGTGCATCTCCGTGGTCTTTCTGAGTTGCCTCTGTCCAGAAGCGTATGCACATTCCATGTGGCAATGGTCAGTGGGGTGCTCCTTGTTTTCTTCTTTCTTTCCTTTGTGTGTCGACCGCTTGAGTAGGGTCCCCGTCAGCCGCGGTATGCTGACTAGGGTGGTGTGGAGCAGGCAATGTTTAGGGCACATTTTCTAGTCCCTTCCTCATGCCTTGGAGGTGAGCAGTGCTGTCCTGAAGAGGGCTGCTAAGTCTCTCAGGGGGCTGCTGATCTCCACTGCTGCTCCAGTCGATGAAAAACGACCCTACGGCCTGAGCCGCGTGTGTGCAGGTCCGCGGCTACGACTGCCAGTGTACCCACACCTGTCGCTTCGTCGCTCGCCTGTCGCGACAGGGCTTGGGGGAAATGATGGTATGGGATGAAAGATGACTGATGACTTGCGCGATGACTTTGTTTATAGTGAGGAGGAGTTGCGCACCGTCGACCTCACTCTCTTGTCCGAGACCGTCTGTATCCAGTGGCAAGACGAGGTCAAGACGACTGGAGATGGAAACGGATGCAGTGGATGACCAGGATGTCCTATGTACCTCATCCTGCCCTCAGCACTCTACAGTGCTCTACTGCAACCGCCTTCCTCTCCGTTGAACCATGAAGGTTTCTTCCGCAGAGTTCACCGGATCCAGTCTTCACATGCTTGGGTAGACAAGCCCTAACTCACCGAGGGTGCACCTGTTTCTAAGAGGCTGAGAGATAGTCACTGATAACCAGACGTACGCACACACACACACGCACACTTTCTCTCTCTCTCTCTTTCCTTCTTCAGACAGGGACAAAAGTAATAGCCACAGAACACAGCAGACACTTTCATGGACAGTCCCAAATTATCTCCCTGGGCACAGCTTAAACATGACAGTTTTCCTCTCACAACAATACCGTAAATAGCAACTGAGGAACCTGGCTCCAACTGACAACGAATTATCAGTAAAACAACAGCTGCAGCAGCAACAAGAACAAAAAAACATTTTTTTAAAAGTAGTCAAAAACAGTTATTATGACAGTGTCATAACACTCCCGGATGGACCACCGAAATTTCGAATTTTATCAGCAGTATATATATATATATATATATATATATATATATATATATAGAATAGACAGGCTTATCGTTGTTTGAAATATCTTGTGGAAGACTTCACAGGGGAAAAAAAACCAGGCCCATATCAGTCAAACATGCGCCGTTTCTAATTTTCTTTTGTATATTCTGATCAATGCACCATACCGTTATTTGTTTTTATGATGATATATTCATGTAACTTTTAGTTTACTCGTAATTTTTTTCAAACGCCATTGTTTTTTTAAAAGCCGTTCACGTTACATTGATGTCTTTGGTTCCAAGTTTGTTACATGATTCTGTCAAAGCGAATTCCCGGAATTTTCGAACAAAAACAAAAACAGAAAAAAGAGAGAGACAGAAAAAGAAAAAGAGAGGGAGGGAGATGGTGGGAGGGGAAGAGATGGAAGGAGAGAAAATGATGACTTTGAACAAGTATGGTTGGTTGTGAGATGGAATGGTGCCTCATCTTTATTGAATTGCGTGAAAGATTATTTTGTTCTTTTTGTCACTGCTGAAAAAACAACAACAACCCACTTTGATGAGAGCAAAACGTTCAGTAATCATGGATATTTCAAACACATTTTTTTCCCAGAGAAACATACATAACATGCCTGCGAAAAGAAGGATACTGGAACAACACCCTCACACTACTGCGATTGGGTGTGTCTCGATTAAATACGCATCGTTATCAGATTAACTTACAATAGACGGAAACACTCTTTGCCCTCTGTGTACAAAGGAGCCAGAACTGATCAGGAATACACTTTTTGTTTGACTGCAAAAGTTTTTCTGATATCCGTGGAAAGCATTTCCCATGTTTCACACTTTATGTTGACACAGATAAAAGGCTTTCTTGATTATTTAATGTTGACTCCCCTGAACAATTAGTTTGTCAAAATTAGTTGTTCGTGCCTTTTGGATAACGAGAGAGAGAGAACAAGAACAAAAACTTTAATCTCCAGGCCTCCGGCCCCTAGAAAGAGGTCAAAAGTACACAGTATGGTGATCACGCAGCGACAGCAAAATGTAAAATACATACTAACTTAAACCTGTAGAACAAAAGTGCTTCTTGTGCATAGTAAATTAATTCTAACTTTCATCATTGCTGTCACAGAATTCCTGTCATATCTTCAGGGCATTAAATATATAAACGCAGAGTTTGCGAATACTGTAAACAGAACCATTCTTCAGCAAGTGAACATATGACTGACCTTCAGAGTTCAGATGTTTTTGCCGCAGGTTATTGTAAAAGATACAATTGTTTATAAAATGGTTTTCATCTTCGACCACATTACAACGTTTACATGCATAATTTGAATTTCATTTGAATGTTATCCTAAAAAATGATCCATTTATTGGGAGCAAGAGAGAGAGGGAGACAGACAGACAGAGAGAAATGCGAAATGCGAAAAAAAAAAAATTCAGGATAGGCCATGCCTCCCAACTGAAAAGGGCAAACATAACCTTCAATTACGCAAATAATTATTGAAATAGAACATTGAGTTATGGATAGTAACAATTGTTTTCAGGAAATGCACTGAGAGAAAGAGAGAGGGTGGAGACAGAACTTTAGAATAAATAATAGAGCAGCAGAGAGAGGGGCAGGCCATGTTCAGTAACAAAAAAAAAAGTTACAATTTTTAAGGAACTTGGCTACATTTTAGGTTTTCAATAAAACACACTAGAAAAAACAAACAAACAACAACAATAGTAGTCAAGTATTTGAAGTATTAATCACAATACTCCAGGACGGACCACCGGAAATCAGAATTTATCAGCAGTACATATGGGAGGGACAGAATGACCACGGTTTGAAATGGGTTCTGGAAAACTGTACACGAAAAAATCAACCTCAGTTTAGTTAAACGTGCTCTTATTTTAAGTTTCTGTTGTATATTATAAGCAATATAATATACTATTATTTATTGTGAATATATAGTTCAAGCAACTTTAGGTTTCCGTCTTTCTTCAAACGTCAGTAATTTGGTTTTTGTACATGTGATTCATATGTCTATTTGTTAACTGACTGTGAAGGTCTATAATTTGTTTTTGGCCAAAGGGAATTCCCGATAATCAAAAATGGAAAAAATTAAAGACCAGAAAAGACAACAAAGAAAAGGTAGAAAGAAACAGAAAAAGAAGAAAAGGGGGAGGAGGAGAGAGAGAGAGACTGACAGATGGACAGAGATAGACAGAGAGAGACAGAAAGAGAAACAGATAGACAGATACAGAGACACAGACATAACGAATGAACGGACATTTTATTATTGAGGGGGAAATAGGAATAAGCACAAAATAATGGCTTATTTTCATTCTCGGGGAATTCCCGATAATCCAATGAAAAACATTAGAGACCCCCTCCCCCCCGCCCCCCCGCTCCCGCTGCTTCCCCATACAGAAACAGAGAGACAGACATAACAAATGAACGAACGAACCCTCTATCATTGAGGGGAAACAGGAACAAGCACAAAATGATGGCTTGTTTTCATCATGCCCTCATGAAAAAAAGGAAGAAGGAACAACAACAACAACAACACACACACACACACACACACACACACACACACACACACGATGTTGTGGTCATCATTCCTTTTCCTTTTGTCCCGTGGCCCACCGGGTTGTGGGGGGGACACAAGGGATGCAGTGGACGTCACTCTCCTCCAGCCTGGTCTGCTCTTGGCCTTCGACACCAGCTCTGGCATCTTCAGATGAGTCCAGGTCTTGACGTCATCTGTCCTGCTTCTCCTTGGTCTTCCCCTCTTTCTTCTGCCCTCGATGGTGCCCTGCAGGATGGTCTTGCACAGGGTGTTGTGGCGGGTCACGTGGCCAAACCAGGCCAGCTTCCTCCTTTTGATGGTGGCCAGGAGGGGTTCTTGATGTCCGGCGAAGGCTTCGACTTTGCTCCAGCCATAGTCGTTGGTTTTGTGTTTGACCCATGAGATGCGGAGCAGCTTTCGGTAGCATTTCATCTCAAATGCTTAGATCCTCTTCTCAAGCTCGGCTGACAGTGTCCAGCTTTCACATCCATACAGGAGAATAGCGAGCACTAAGGATCTGTACTGTTTGAGTTTTATGGCAAGGGAAATGCTCCTGCTCCTCCAGATCTTGTCAAGTTTTGCCATCGCTGATGTTGCTGTTGCGGGGCGGATCTTCACTTCTGTGTTCGACCTGCCGTCTTTTGTAAGTGTTGCTCCCAAGTACTTGAAGGCTTCCACCTTTTCAAGTTCCTGGCCATTCATGGTGATGTTGGCGTGGGCGTTGGTGTTACTGTTGACCATCACCTTGCTTTTCTCAGCACTCACTTCCATGCCGTAAGTGCCTGCGCGATCAGTCAGCCTGTCTGTCAGATCTTGGAGTTCATGGTTGCTCCCTCTCAGTAAGTCAATGTCATCTGCAAAGCGTAGGTTGCAGACTGGTCTTCCTCCTACAGAGATGGTGGTGTGGAAGTCTAGGAGGGTCTCTCTCATGATGTTGAAAAGGACAGGTGAGAGTAGGCATCCCTGTCGGACGCCGACTGTGGTGCGGAAGAACTCGCCGATGTTGTTGTTAAGGAGAACGGCGCTGCTGGCATTGTCGTAGAGGGCCTTGATCATCAGGACTAGTCCTTTCTTGATGATAAAACTTCTGAGGACTAGCCACAGGCCTTGGTGCCACACTCAGTCAAAAGCCTTTTTGAAGTCTATAAGTTGTGGAATAGTTCCTTCTGATGGTCGAGGTGTTTTTCATTCATGAGGTGGCAGTTGAAGATCTGCCCAACTGTGCTTTTTTTCTTTGCCCTAAAACCAGCCTGTTCCTCTGCTTCTTTTTTCAGTCGGTTAAGAACCCCTTGCTGGGATGACTGATGAGGCTGATTGTCCGATGGTTTTGACATTTTCTGGTGTCGCCTTTCTTGGGGAGGGGTATGATCAGAGACCGGGTCCATTCATTAGGCGACTGTTTTGTTTCCCAGATTCTCTGGCACAGTGTCATCAGGATGCTGCTTCACCTCCATGTTTTAGCAGCTCAGCAGGGATGCTGTTGGGGCCTGGCGATTTCCCTGTTTTCAAGGTTTTCACAGCATGCTCCACCTCCTCTTTCATCACCAGTAGTGGTTCTGGGGTCTTGTCTTTGGGCTTGCTGTCAAGTAGGCTGGTGTCAGGTTGAAGTTGTACAGCTCCTGGCAGTATTCCGTCCACCTTTTCAAGACGGCCTCGTCGTCTGTCAGGAGCTCTCCCTTGCTGTCTTCAATGACTGTTGTCCTGTGCTGTTGTGTCCGAGTGAGCGTCTTCAGAGTCTCGTATGCAGCTTTGCTGTTCCCCTTCTCCATGCCCTGTTCAGTGGTCTCACACTGTTTGGTGATCCATTCTTCCTCGGCCTCCAGCATCTTCTTTGGGACCCGGCGGTTGGCTCTGCGGTACTGCTCGGCAGCTTCTGAACTGCTGTCTTTGACATTTCAGGCTTCGACCTTCATCGCAGAGGTCGAGTATTTCTTTGGATACCCAAGACTGCTTCTTTTTTCTCTGCCGGCCCAATACTTCTTCTGCTGTTTCGAGAACGCCTTCCTTGAACTCGCTTGCCAGTTCATCCACATCACGGTCCAGAAGGTTCAGTGCCGCAAATCTGCCGCCCAGTTGTGCTGGAATGCTGTGGCGATCTCGGGAACTTTCAGCTTCTCCAAGTCGAACCTGATGCGTGGTTGCTCTGCTTGGTCCTTCTACTTCAGCTTCAGCTTCATGACCATCAGGACCAAGTCATGGTCACTCCCTGTGTCAGCTCCAGGGTAGGTGCGGGTCCTAGCGATGTTGATGCTGGATTTGAAGCGACGTGCCACAAGGATGAAGTCGATCTGGTTATGGACCTGACTGTTGGGCACATGCCACGTCTTCCTGGACAGCTTGTGCGGATAGAGAGTGTTCGCCAGTGCCATCTTGTGGCTGCTGGCAAACTCCAGAAGTTTCATGCCTCTGTCGTTTGTCTCCCCTGTGGAGAATTTGTCGACTGTTGGATCCACTGTGGAATAAATGACCTCAGATCCAACGAAGCTGGGGACTTATGTAAATCATTTATATTCGCAGTGAAATATTCTGTGCAGAAAAATCCACACACAAAGTTCGTCATAAGCAAAATAACCCCCGTCAAAGATAAGAAAACAGATATTAAAAGGCAGCTATTCAACGCCATCAGCACTTCAGAACTTTATGATGTAGCCAACATCTCCTTCGTGGAAAATACCAACCTGACAACATACTATCTCCGGGACGGTGTCCACCTGAACAGGAGGGGGACCAGTCTACTCGCCGGCAACGTTGGTCGTCATGTCCGAGATCTACTGTGGGAGGCGCCAAGACGTCCAGCACGCCCCAACAGATCTCATCAACATCAGCACTACTCCGTCCATCCTCGCCACGAGTGGTACAACAGATACGACATGCTAACAGACTGGCCTATGTTCTGACACTTGCGTCAACTGTTATCACCACAACCAGTTGACTGTTTCAATCACCAGCACCACAGAGGCAGCTCTGCTGAGTACTTTTTCTACACTTCGCCGTTACAATCATTAACGTTTTCCCTTATATAGTTTGATGTTAAACATTTTATCTATTAGTTTCTTAGTTCCTAGTTAGTTCCTAGTCTTTCTTTATTCTTGTTTGAAAATCGGTTTATAACTGTGAACATTCGTATAAGTAGTTGACTCTATTACTTTTGCTGTTGTTGTTGTTGTTGTTGTTGTTGTTTTGCGTGTGCCATAAGACATTATAAATTTTATTTCATCTATTTTTTTTCCAATACATATACCCTCCTTCACAATGCCCACCCATTCGCAAACGTGCAATCCAGATCATGCAGTGGAACGCTAGATCTATTTCCACAAATTTGCCATAATTATCTCATCCAACATTTGGCAAAATATAATTACCAAACGCTTATTATTACAATCCCTAAAATTAATGTGAAGAATAACTTACCCAAGCTTCCAGGTTATTATTACCCACCTGTGCACCAGCAGGTTGATACTGCCACAAAAATTAGTGCAGCCATAATATATCCAAGAAGGGACAGAGTACAGTGTATGCTCTCCACCAGCACCTAATTCTACTCCTGATTTCCATTCATGCGCGGCACGTGTTAAATTCAGTGATCACCTTACTCTTCGTGTCGTCTCTGTGTACTTACCTAGAGGACCAAACGAACTTAATACGGAATGGTTACATAATGTTCAAGATAATGAAAAATGGTTGATAGGGGGAGATTTTAACGCCCATTCACCTTTTTGGGACAAAGATTGTGTATCAGTTACTTGTAACCGCTTTGTAGAAAATGTTGTTGATTCTTCCCTAAGCCTTTTAAATGATGGCAGCGTTACCAGAATCCATGATATTGTAACTCACAGGGCATCTGCAATAGATCTCTCTTTCATATCTGCTACGTTGTATCCAGAATGTAAATGGGCAACGCATAAAGATACACTTGGAAGTGATCATCTACCGATCATCATGACTTTTAATGAAACTGAAAGATATACGGAATTTCAAAAAAACAAAATCCCGAAGTATAACTTTAAAGATGCTGATTGGGAGAAATTCGAAAGTATGCTTGCTTGCAAAAACACGGAGTCCGTAAACACTGGGGATATAAATAATTTATATTCCTTCTTTACTGATACCATATTACAAGCCGCTGATATATCAATCCCAAAATGTAATTCACTTAAATCAAACATGCATTTAGGAAATATTTGGTGGACGCCAGCCTGTGAAGCAGCAGTAAATGAAAAAAAAAGAAGTTTATAATTCATATGAAAAACAAGTCACAAGAAAATCTTATTGAAAAGAAAAGGGCAAACCATTATAGTAACATGGTCATTGCACAGGGTAAAAGACAATATTGGTCCTCATTCTGTAATAATGTGATATCCAGTCATAAGGATACTAAAAAGGTTTGGAAAGAATTCAGTGAAATGAAAGAAGGTATAAATTTGCCATCTTGCCCAATTAAGATAGAAGACAAAGAATTTCCGTTCCGAAATTAATCCAGATAATGTAGACAAGCAGAAAACAGCAAGTCCATGCCCCATTTGGGAGATGAGTAAAGCAGTTTGATATCAATTATACTGACATTGCAAAAAAAGAAAATCCAAATATCATGGCAACAGAAGTCCGATTAGACCTTCAGAATAGATACCGTGACCACTTACATATTTACATAGACGGCTCACTCCTAGACAATGGCCAAGCAGGTTCAGCTTTCGTTATACCAAAACTGAAAACTGAACGATCATACCATATTGGTAAAGATCGGTCAATATTCACAGCTGAACTTATCACTGTTCTTATGGCTTTAAATTATATTCTTGATCTCCCAGTTTGCCTTCTACAAGTCTTATTTTGTATTGATTCAAAATCTGTATTATATGCTTTAAACTCATCAAATTGTAAGAACAAGTCCAAAATAATAATAGAAATAAGTCACATTGTACATCTTTTGAATTTGAGAGGAACACATATAACTTTTTGTTGGGTTCCTTCTCGCCTTGGTCTCCTATATAATGAATGGGCTGACAGGGCTGCAAGAAAAGGTGCAAAACACCAACAGGGAACCACAGACCTTTATGTGCCTTTGTCTGCACAAGAGGGGTACCGCTTACTAGAAAAAGCATCATGGAGCAAAGTCAGGGAAGTATACCAGCAAAATGGCAAAGTTTTAAATAAAAGTATAAATAATATTCAACAACCGGAATCTATCAATCAATCAAATACATTCAGTAATTTGTTCAGATTAAGGCAAATTCAGGCAATATCAAACAGGATAAAGTTGAACGCTTTTATAACAAAATTCAGCAGAGATGTTAAATGCATATGTGGAGAATATATTTCTAGCAAACACATACTCTTTGAATGTCAAAGTCTGAAATCGTTTTTACCAAACTTCTCGGGAAATTCTTTTGAATATTTTTTTGACAATTTCACGATGTTGTCTGCTATTGCAGAAGGTTTTCTGCATAGTCCAATTGGACATTTGTTATAGTTGTTACAGTTGTTTGATGTTAGCGTTTCGTTCTATATTGTGCCCATGTCTCCCCTTTTCATGTTTTATTTTTTCCAATGCCCTGTATCTTTCCCCACCACTCACACACACATGCGCACACACGCGCACACACACATACACACACACACCATTCTTCACCCTCTGCCCAATACCGTTCCCACCACCACGCCCCGCCCTCCACCCCCCCAAGCCCCACCTTTTTTTTCAGTCTAATATCACTTAAGGTGGAAGACGTTAAACTGAAGACTACTACAACTGCTACACACACACACACACAAGCACTCAATACAAAGGCATAACATTACATAGATTTCAAATCATATAGGAGAGAAGATTTAAAATATATTCAAGTACATGCATAGATATTACTTTGATCAGAAAGTTAATCTTGATTTTAAGGTTTTCAGTGAAGCAAAAATCAAACACATACACACACAAAAAACACAAAACAACAACGATAGTAGTCAAATATTTGAAGAATTGTGTGAACTTCATCACAATACTCCAGGACGGACCACCGAAAGTCGGAATTTATCAGCAGTACATATAGGAGGGACAGCATGACCACGGTTTGTATTGGGTTCTGGAAAACTGTACAGGAAAAAATCAGCTTCAGTTTAGTTAAACGTGCTCTTATTTTAAGTTTCTGTTCTATATTATAAGCAATATAATATACTATTATTTATTGTGAAATATATAGTTCAAGCAACTTTAGGTTTACGTCTTTATTCAAACGTCAGTAATCTGTTTTTTGTACAGGTGGTTCAGCTGTGTATTTTTGAACTAATTGTGAAGGTCTATACAATTTGTTTTTGGTCAAAGGGAATTCCCGATAATCAAATGGAAAAAAAAACCATGAAAGACCAGAAAAGACAACAAAGAAAAGTTAGAAAAAAAAACAGAAAAAGAAGAAAATGGGGGGGAGGAGAGAGACACACAAAAACAAACAAACAAAAACAACAACGTTAGTTGTCAAGTATTTGAAGAATTGTGTGGACTTCATCACAATACTCCAGGACGGACCACCAAAAATCAAAATTTATCAGCAGTGCATATAGAAGGGGCAGACTGACCACGGTTTGTATTGGGTTCTGAAAACTGTGCAGGGAAAAAATCTGCCTGGGTTAAGTTAAACATGCTCTTATTTTAAGTTTCCGTTTTGTATTATAAGCAATACAATATGATATTATCTATTGTAAATATGTAGTTCATGCAACCTAAGGTTTACGTCTTTATTCGAACGTTAGTAATTCTTTTGTGTGTGCATGTGGTTCATGTGTGTATCTTTGAACTAATTTTTAATGTCTATATATTTTGTTTTGGTCAAAGGGAATTCCCGGTAATCAAAAGAAAAAGAAAGTTAAACACTATAAAAGACAACAAAGAAAAGTTAGAAACAAACAGAAAAAGAAGAAGAGGAGGAGGAGTAGAGAGACAGATGGACGGAGATAGTGAGAGGGACAGAAAGAGAAGCAGATAGACAGAGAGAGACAGATACAGAGCGACACAGACATAACGAATGAACGAACCTTTTATTATTGAGGGGAAAAGAGGAATAAGCACAAATTAATGGCTTGTTTTCACTCTGCCCTCATGAAAAAAGGAAAATATCTTGTTAATATATAGTTCATGCAACTTTTAAGTTTACGTCTAACACTATAAAAACGTCAGTAATTTTTCTTGTTTTGTATTTACATGTGGTTCATGTATCTTTTGGACCAGTTTTGTATGAATTATTATTTTTGTAAAAGGGAATTCCCGATAATGAAAATGGAAAAAACATCGAAGACCTAAAAAGACCACACAAAAAAGAGTGAAAGGGAAACAGGAAAAAAGAAGATAAGTAGAAGATGAAGCGCCCCCCCCCCCCCCCCCCCCCCCCACACACACACACACACACAAACACACAGAGCGAGCGTTTATGATTTTGCATTTTCTATGAATTATATTTATAAATAGGAATTCCCGGAATGAGTTATGGACCACTGAAGCTGAACGTACAAATGATCTTATCAATCAAGGATCAAGGGCTTCAAAGGGGTGATGGCGGGGGTTGGGGAGGGGAGGAGGGGTCGCACAAACGCACCATTTTGAGAGTACTCAGTGACTGTGCAGCATCGCTCGCAAATAGACTCACGTCAAAATATCCTATGGTTTAATTGCAAACGACACTATATTGCAGATTCCTGTCAAAAATGACGTTCTGATCTGTCACAGATATGCTTTCTTAATTTCTCCCAGCACTGGTAATGCGCTATCAACATATCCGATCAAATCAACTATTTCAAAAATGTGTCAAAGTTCAAGTCCTACAACTTGCTTCCATTGTTTTTAGGATTTTGAGAGCATGTTTGTGTTCTTGGTCGGCATTGGTACACGAATAGAAGAAAGAACGCGGAAATAGCCAGAAATAGCTGATGTTTGACAGATTCTTTGAAATGGATATTCATTATGGAATAAGAAAAATGTAGAAGCGGGTGTTAAATTGTGAAATGCAACTGTCAAGAACACTTCGAAGTGGGGCGTTATACGAATCGTTCGCAATTACACGCTGTAAGCAATTACCCATACCTACCCTACATACTTTCTCACTAACAAATGTTCGAGTGAACATAGGTAAGCTCTACAGACGAATATTCAGAGACAGCAGTGCGTAGCCTCTTGCTTGCTTCATAAATATACATGACTAAACTGAAAAGACCTGTCTCATTTCTTCTTGACAACACACACACACACACACACACACACACACACACACACACACACACACACACACACACAGGGGGGGTGGGGGGGGGGTACAAGTTATACAAGAATCCACATACACACAAAAAGGAACAAAAGTAAACAAGGAAAACAGCAATTCCCCACGCAAGTCGCAAGCCATACCTCACCCCCTCCCGTTTCGTGCAGCCAGTATCAATGTCCACAGGACTGATCAGTATTGTGAGACTGACAGGCAGGGAGACAGACCTACAGAGAAGGAGACAGAAAGAGAGAGAGAGAGAGGGGTGGGGTGGGGGGGAGGGCGGAGGCAGAGAGATTCAGATTCAGATGGTTTATTCATTAAGGCCATGGCCCCATATGAATGAGGGGCGATAACATTATTGTATGTTACTAGAACAATAGCCATTAATTATGACATAACTATATCTCTTAGGTGAAAAGCTTTATATTGATACAATGCCACATTACTTATAACTCCGTCATCCGTAGATATCATAAGCAAATTAAATCGAAATAAACATGGATATGTATGATATTTCTTGGGGCCGGGATAATTTGTTCACGAAGATCAAACAAAATAGGACATTCCAAAACAAAATGTACTTCATCTTCAATCGATTCTTTACACAACGGACATAGGAGGTCAGAACTCTGTACATTTTTATAACAGTATATGTGGGTGTTTATTTCCGATATACCAAGTCTAAATCGTGACACAATGAATCTGAGATGCCTGTAGGGAGGGAGAGAGACAGACAGAGAGACAGACAGACAGAGGAAGATAACAGAGAGAGTGAGACACAAAGAGGGAAGAGGGAAACAGAGACACAGCCAGAGACACAGAGAAAGAGACAGACAGGGGAAAACAACGATATAGAGAGAAACAAAGTTAGAGAGAAAGACAGACAGAGAGATACAGAGACGGGCAGACAGACTGAGACTGACTTAGAGAGAAAGAGATACAAAGCCAGACAGGCAGAGAAACACACAGAGAGACAGATATAGAGAAAGAGACAGAACAGAACGGAACAGAACATAACAGAATTTTATTCAGTACGGCCAAAGCCCCATTTGAAGGGGTGTGTGAACATGAATCACATTTTGAAAAGCATAATATGCATGACACCATATCCCATATAAGAGACAGACAGACAGAGACAGAGACACAGAAACACAGATACAGGCAGACAGAGAAACACAGAGAAAGACATTTATAGAGAAACGCAGAGCGACACACACGCGCGCGCGCGCGCGAGCGCGCGCACACACACACACACGCACACACACACACACACATAGAGAGAGAGAGAGAACTCAAAAACTCAAAACGTTTTTTTTTTTTTTTTTTTTTTTTTTTTTTTTTTTTTTTTTCCCCAAGGATTAAGAATTAAGGCATGGCCCATTCTTCCAATCTATCCTTGCTAATCCACATTAGTTTCAATAACACACATACGTTTAATCGAAAGGGGAGAAAGAGAGAAGACGAAAAAAAAAGTCCCGCAGAAGACAGACAGACAGAGACAGAGAGAACAGAAACAAATAGAGACACACAGAGATTAACATAAAGAAAAAATTAGAAGGGAAAAAAAGCAATATTACGCAAGCCAAACGAGAACTCGATCGCCCCACCAGGAGAAAAAAAAAAAATCACCCAGCCCCTACCTCCTCACCCCCCCACCCCCACCCCTCCACCCGCCTCCTCTCCCCCGCCTTCCACAGACACCTTATCCCCTCCCAGAAGGCAATATGCATGTCAACAGCTCTGATCGGTATGCAAGGCACGTGCCTTATTGAACGATGCCTCTGTGCAATCGATCTTGACGAAGTGTCATTGATTGATGGATTGATTGATTGATTGATCATTTCTCGTCCTCGTAAGGAGAAAACTGCTGGTTTTGAAGGAGAGAGAGTTGAGAGATGGTCACACTCTGAGAGTGATATTTGCATTGCTTTTCTTTCACTCTTGTTTTACTTGTTGCTTTTTGACTCACTTGTGTAAACAAAGTGAGTCTATGTTTTAACCCGGTGTTCGGTTGTCTGTCTGTGTGTCTGTGTGTCCGTGGTAAACTTTAACATTGACATTTTCTCTGCAAATACTTTGTCAGTTGACACCAAATTAGGCATAAAAATAGGAAAAATTCAGTTCTTTCCAGTCATCTTGTTTAAAACAATATTGCACCTCTGGGATGAGCACACACACACAC
>NC_134907.1:14470028-14617581 GCF_041734735.1 Babylonia areolata
AGGAAACTAAATTATCTACGAACACAACACACATTATGTAAACAGATTTCGGACGCACGGAGGCGCCCATTTTGGATTTTCTTCTTTGCTTCGATATTAGTCATTTCACTAATTCGCGACAACATATTAGTGACAGGAGGAGAAGGCCGCTAAATTTTATTTGGAAATGAATCTGTGCACAGGCCCAAAACCTTCACTGCATAAATGTCCATGAACGCACAGACACACATACACAAATAAACATATCCGATTTCATTGTACTGTCACGTGTGCGGTTGCCCGAAACGAGAGACAACTCTGGCATCTTCGAATTTGCACGGAAAGAAATAAAGATGAACATTCAGTTGTGGTCGACCGTGCATTGAGCAATAAATGTGGCAAATTCTCCAATTATCTGATTTCTCTTTTTCATATATTCAATTGCACACAAACACAGTTAAATGCGCGCGCGCGCGCACACACACACGCGCGCGCGCGCACACACACACACACACACACACACACACACACATATGCAAAAACACACAACACAATGCCAATTACTTGTGCAGAGTGCGTATGAATTTACTTAAAGCTCAGATATATGTATACACAACTTACAGTAAACTGGTGTATGCTTTCAATTCACTGTCCACAACGTGAACACAACAGATCACACTGTGTGTTCCCTATGTTTTTTATCATTATATCATTGCACTTTACGAACAGTGGAAATTGCATTCAGTGGGATTTGTGAAGGACTATTTTGAAACATACCTTCTCAACATGATCTTTGTTTCCAAAATTGTTTTACATGCTCCAGAATAATTGTTTTGTTTGACTGCGGATGACCACTTTGATCTAACCAAACTGAAAGCCTGTACGAGTAACACAACGTCTTTGATATATATCAGTAACACAACGTTGCTTTCATATTTCATCGTAAAATATTGACATATTCTCAGCACCATTTAGGTTACTTCTTTATTCTATTTGCATTAGACGAAGGCAAATTTGCACTGACTGATTCGTGGTATTCATGTTCACTGTTCACCAGTTTATCTGACTTTTTCAATTGAATGCCCAGGTATCACTTGTAAGCTCAGGTAAGTACTTTTTTATGCTGTCAGTCCCGTGTAACTAAAAAATCTGGGATGAGAACAAATATGAGTATTGACATAACTTTTGCACCAACAAAAGTTTAAAAAAATGTCATCTGAGACATTTCCTTGAAATTCAGATATGTTCTGCTTCCTGAAGATGCACAACTTTTGGTTTTTTGTCAGGAGGTAGACTTGAACACAGAAAGTAATCACTTTTGCTCTTGCTTGTATGAATTCATTTTCGTGAAACCAGTTTCTTTTTTCTTCTTTTTTTTATTTCTTTTTTTAATTTCAAAAAAGATTTTGCTCTTAATGTAAACTCTTCAAGATATACCTTTCCGTTTTGAACAATTACTTATTTTTTCATGGCTTCCACTGATATATCAGAAATAACTTCCAGAGTTAATGATTCATCAGCAAGCCACTTCTGTACAAGTCTCCGAATTTCTTCCTTTGTGTATGAGATGAGAAATTTGTCCACAGCAGACGTTTGACTGGAACTAATTTTTGCCTGCAACTGTGACATGAGTCGTTTCTCCCTCAGGGCTTCCTTTGCACGTCTTCGACGGTCTAACAGGAGGTTGAGTGTGTATAGGAAGGGGTTGAGAGAGGCGTTCAGTGGAAGAATGATGATCGCCAGAAACACGCTTACCTCTCCAGGAATCATCACTCCGTGGGAAGCTAAAAGCCCCAGCACCCCAATAGGAAACCAACAGAGAAAGTCTGACATGACGACTGTGATGAGTCGACGAGCTATAGTCTGGTCCTTGGACTTTTGTGTGCTTTCTGTGGAAGACATTCGATTTCTCTGGATAGAGTAGTACACAACGCCCTGGCCAGCAGCGATCAACAGAAAAAGCACAAAATTCATGATGATCATTATGCTGAAGGAATATTTCTGACCTGTAAACGGTTTCCTGGTGACTGGTAAAGGAATGCAGATCCCGGTGTGACTGTAGAAATCCCAGTGTGAAGTCATGGGCAGAAGAGGAACAGATGCCAGGAACAAACACAGGCACCACACTGTGACGCATGCTACGTGGGATGACGTGTTCCGGAAGTGAAGCTGACTGAAGGGGAACCGTAACACAAGGAAACGATCCAGTGTGATGAGACAGATAAGAAAAGCCGACACCTCGCTGGACACTAGAGAAAGGAAGCCAGCCATTTTACACGTTGTGCTGTGTCTCCATTCCGCATCTTTCCACACGTAGGTCCCCTGGTAGAGGCGGTCAGCCACACCAATCACAGCCAGGTACACACCCATCAGGAAGTCAGACACACACAGATGACTCACAAACACGCCAAAACCACTCTTCGCGGATCTGGTGAAGCAAGAGCGGTACACCAAACTTGATGCATTGCAGATTAAAGCTAGCACACTGAACATCACCAAGAGCACACGATACAGATTGGAACGCAACAATGTTTCACACGAGGAGATTTCATCAGAAGGAGCTACACAACTGGGGTTAACATTTTTGGGCAGAATTCCTGGACAGCACAGTTTGTAGTTATCGGCATAGACAGTCTGCAATTCTCTGAGTTCTTGGAACAAGTTGGGCGGAAAATAATTCATAGGAGACCCTCGCAGATCCACAACACGCAATTTTGTCAGATAATTGAACCCATTTCCAATCATTATTTCTATATGACTATGTGACAAATTGATTGCTTGTAGATATGGGAAGTTCATTAGAACACTGACGTTGAAGGCTCTGAAAGGGATATGAGATAAATCCAGTTCACGCATGTAAGAGAAACTGGTGTCCATCATCAGACCATGAAGAGTTAATGGATTGTCAGACAGTGTTAAACTAGTTAACAATTTCATCTGCTTCAGAACCTCAGAGCTGATGGATATAAGGTGGTTCCGACTCACGTCAAGGCTGTGCAAGTTGTTCATGGCTGGGAACTGAAAGTGACGAATATTGCAGAATGCCAGACTCAAGTGAATCAACATGGTGTTGTTGATGACATCGTCAGGCTGCAACCCACTCCCTCTAGCCTCCAGAAAACGAAGATCAGGGTAAATGTGTGGCAGGAAACGACGGCTGCAGAAGAAAGCATGACCATGGCACGTACAGTTGTGTGGGCATGTCACTTGGCAGTACAGTTCATCATCTTTCTGTGGACACTGATAAACAAACAATGGAATAACGATTTTTTTCGTTCAAAAGGAGATAAGGACTCATCATTTAGACGCATTCTTCTTTTATGAAATAATACAAAGTCGTCGAATATACATTAATACAATGACAACCCAGCAGCTGGACAGGCTTTGCTACAGGGTTTTCATTTTTCTGTTTTTTAAGGGGTGTGGTGGCGGGGGGTGGAGGGGGGGGGGTTCTTTGTTTTGTTTTGTTTTGTTTTGAACTCGAAGTTGTGAAGTGTTGTCTCCAATATGTAGTTATTGATTATGTAGTCCAAAAACTGCCCTGAGCTCTTATACTTGGCTGGAAGTCCTCCTAGGAGACGGAACTCTCTAAAAGCCTGCACCTGCAGAGGCTGTTCTGCACGTGGCCGTATCTGCAACTGTGGGACTGTGAGCGCCGGTAGGCGAGAGAGTGGGGAAGGCACTGCACAACTCCTCTTCACTAAAAAAAAAAAAAGTCACCTGTGCTGGTCAGGCAACCAGGCTAATGTCGGAACGACGAGCTAGCCAGGCGGCTGTGGGGTGATTGTCGTTCGCCATAGACCTGGGCTTATGGGGCGCCCGTATCCTCCCACAGCGTCAGAACAGCCCTTTTTAGGGACAGCACTGCTCTCCCCACTCGGGGAAGGGGAGATAAAAGGATCCCTAAGGGCTACACCTTCTACTACATTGGGAAGTCGGTTGGCACCCCAAGAACCTCAGGCGTTGGTCATCGTCAGGGCATAGCAGTTGATGACTGGAGAAGCAATCCTCGGACAGCTTCAGACGCAGGGTCATCAGCCTATCATTTATCCCACGTGGAAAGCTGTCAAGCTGTCGTGCAAGTTTGGTTTGTATGGCAAAGCCCACACCTGAGGTACTTGGGGTGCCATCTGGCTTCCCAATGCAGTAGAAGCTGTAGCCCCCTCCAACTTCCTCCAGCTGGGTTTCACCGGCAAACCTGGTTTCGCTCAGGGCTGCTATGTCAACCTGGTAGCGATCAAACATTCTAGCAATGATTGCTGTGTGCCTTTCTGGTCTGTCCTCTCTGTCCAAAAGGGTGCAAACATTCCAGGCACCCAGAGTCAGGGCATGACTCCTGGTTCTTTTCTTCTGTTGTTTTCGACCACTAGTGTTGGATGTCCAAGTAGGTGCAGTTTCCTACTAGGTACTAGGTGAGGCGGGCTTTGTTTAGGGATCCTTTTATCTCCCCTTCCCCATGTGGGGAGAGCAGTGCTGTCCCTAAAAAGGGCTGTTCTGACACTGTGGGAGGATACAGGCGCCGCATCTGCCCCAGTCTACGGCGGACGACCATCACCCCACAGCTACCTGCGTGCAGAGTCGCGACTGGGAACTCCCAACAGCATCCTCTGCCCGTCCCCCTTACCACTTACCAGGGCTTCGGAAAGCTGGGTGTTGAAGGGCTAGCTCGACGTTCCGACATTAGTCTGGTTGCCTGACCAGCACAGGTGACTTTTGTTTTAGTGAAGAGAAGTTGTGCAGTCCCTTCCTCACTCTCTCGCCTACTGACGCTCACAGTCCCACAGGTGCAGATACTGCCACATGTAGGACGGCCTCGGCAGGTGCCTGAGAAGAATTTGAATCAGTAATAATAATAATAAGCCTCTTGAACACACATGACATGAACTAGCCAACCAACCTGAAACACCTCATCACACAGATTAGTGTCATGCACACAGACGGAGGAGGCACGGCAGTGGTACAGGCCTGGACACGTGTGGCTGTCACAGTCTGCCTCATCCTCTCCACGTGGACAGTCCAACACGTCGTTACATCGTACGTACACTGGCAGACAGTACTCCAACCCACCAGAACAAGAGAAGTGAGAAGATGGACATCTGTGCTGCAAGTTGACGTCAGTGTGGAACACCTTGTAGTTTCCATCAGCTGTGAAGGTAACGAGCCCTGGACCAAATACAGATTTCAACCATTTTTTCTTGGAACTTTGTACAGTATTTCCTTCCTTATCGTATTCACAGTTCAGTTCGTCAGCGCCATTCACGCACTGCTCCTTTTTATCACAGCGTTGGTCCTCTTGAATGCACTGCAACATACATAGACACAGAAAGTGATACTGGTGCTGTGTATTTGTGTTGGTGTCATGGGAAGGGTAGGCTTGGGAAAGTAGTGCATGTCCAATTATTTGCAAAGCAGAGCAGTTGAAAATGTACAAAAGCAATATATGTACAAAATAACTGGGTATCAGACACTGTGAGGTAAATTCATGCATCCTGTTATAACTATATGATTGTCAGTCCAAAAGACATTCATAATGTTATAATAAGATGGATAAATATTTGTTTAAATATGTGTGGTTCTGCCTACACTATGGTGTTATGTTATTGTCAGTAATTAGACCATCATTCTACTTTCTAATGCAAATATAAATGTTATACCCATAAACCGTTTCTCTAATAACAAAGTTAGAAAAAATACATGTAACAAGTTCAAATACAGTTCGGAAGCAAGCAGTCTTATCCCCATCACTACGGTACATATTGCGTCATTTTGACCAATTTTGATATCTAAAACCATGTTGTTTGTCCTTCCGCAATAAAGATGTGCTTGTATTGAACGAAATAACACCGTTTAAACGATGTTGTTGTTTGTTTTTTTTGTTTTTTGTGCGTGTGTTTTTTTCCAATTTGGCAGTAAAGGAGACTTGCCACCACTTTAATCACATCACAACACATAGCTGTTTTCTCTAGATCTGCATAAATCAGTTTGCAACAGGCTGACCAAATTTGAAAGAAATGAGCATTCAATTTTTCTTTCATGTTCACTCCAGTTAATTCAGTGTCTACTTTAGAATACTTACATGCAGTAAACACGTCAATGGTATAGTTTGTGTCACTATATGTGTTCTGTCCAGAATTTGCATTTTTTTTGTCTTTTAACTGCGAATAAGAAAAACAAGGTAATGTCGTGTTAGCAAACAAAGCCCACGTTCTGCAAGCTGGGAAGTTGCCACATAGTCTTTTCAGATTCCTGAACGTGCCTCAACAAAATGAACCGTTAATGATCCAGAAATACGGCTTGATTCGGGAGATCTATAACCTATTATTGGTATAAATGTGAAGATTTTTTTCTACTATGTTTAGCCAAATTTGGTATTGGCAGACAAATATATTTCCAGAGAAAATGTCAGTGTTAACGTTTTCCATGTCCACACACATACACACAGACAACGGAATAATGGGTTATAATATAGTGAGTCAAAAATGAATGATTAAGTGGTTTACATTCAGGAATCATCATACGTCTTACAACAACTACTACTACTGACATCCCAATGCATGTGTCAAATACATAAATGTACAGAGAAACTGGTAGATACAATTTATATGTAAAATGGTATGTTAAATGTATGAAGTATTGGTGGAAATTATGAAGGCTGCAAGTAACAAGAATCTGTAGACAGGCATATGAAATATTCGTCGAATAGGACAATGGAAGAGAAAACTGGGCATACTTTGTGAAAAAGATTTTAACTATGCATGGATTTGGGATTGTGGGGATGTGACAGGGAGTAGGATTTTAAGAGGGGTTTATTTTGGAATTTAAAGACAGACTTACAGCTTCATATCAACAAAATTGGTATTCCAGAATGCCAAGTTCTAAAAATGTAATTGGTTTCTTAGTTTTAAAAGTATGTTCAAGCCAGAAAAAATATATCAGGGTTACAACAAATAAATGTCATAGAATAAGTATTGCCAGATTTAGACAGAGAACACTTGGCCTAAACAGCTAAACGCACATCCAGGGTGGTTTTACACTGACCCATTCACACTCTCCCCTTGTCCAGTGTGTTGGTTCCAAGGAAATGATGAAATACTTGCTTTTTATTACATTGTAATGTATATGACAATGTTAGTGATATCTTCCAGATAGGTATTGCAAGGAGTAAGGATGTCACTGGTGTGTTGAAACTGAACTTGATGATGATACAGTTAGATCACTGGCGAAGTTTATTGCTGAAGCATAGTGTATTATTCTAAAGAAGAGTAATACATGTTAAGAGCTGGAATACCCATGCAGAGAAAAAAAAGAAAAACGAATTTTGGTTGTATTAACTAGAAAAATGGATCGTCAAGTGTTAGTTTATCCGACTACAAGTTTGTTTTTTTTCTGTTCGATTTTATTTAATTGTTTTCACCATTTTTGCTCTGATTGTACCCCCATGTCATAGAGCTGTACAGCTAATGACATTGAATATTTCAGTGTTCAGTGTTTAGTACTACTACTGCTACTACTACTGCTGCTGCTGTTGCTGATGCTAACAGAGGTGCATAAATTTACTGCGATTATCTAACATCGAATAATGCTTGACCAAAATATTGTTCAAAATGATTAGAAGTGTCTTGGAACGGTTTTCTTTGATATTCAACAGATTTGTGATATCAGACTTTATGTCTACAAATAAAAATAACCCATAGAATAATTGCCAAAAATATCTTTCTGATTACAATGAGCGTCACATTTACAATACAGGATCGTATTTTCTGTAAAGAAAATAATGATTTCGTTGCATATTTTTCGGTCGCAATGCAGACATATTCAAGCCTTCTCGGATTCCATTGAAATGCTATATATGTTAAAATGTTCAAACATAAAGATTTTGCCAGACTGTCAGTTTTTTTTAATTGACAAATGCTTGAAAATAGGTGTTACTTTCAATTTCTTTTAACTGTTGGCAAAATCATGTATTTTCAAGTGTAAAATCAACAAGCGTCTTCCAAATGTGAATAAATTCCAGATATTGTAAAACACTTTTTTTTTATAAAACAATTGTATAATTCAATTATGAATTGTGAAACAGTGTTTCTTTCAAATTAAATGGATGTATTATAAAGTAATACTTGTCAGTAAAGATAAATAACATATAAGCTTACTAATTATGAATACATGCTGAGTACTACTCTAAAGAAATATCATGAATAATTTTCTTTTCATGGAAATCAGCGTTTCAAGTACATTATTTATCAACTTCTTACTCACGAAAATGGGAACATGAACAACCGCTGGGTGTACCACAGTGAATAAAAAGAACACAGCAGAAAAAAACAAAGGTTAATTAAAAATACTGAACAAATGGAAAATGATGGGGGTATTCAAGTTTACAATTTTTACCTGTTAAAAAAAAATCAATATAAAAATACATGATTGGCAAAGCAAAAAGTACTTTTAGTCACTATTTGCTTGTGCATAATTCATAATGTGCAATTGTATATCTTTACACTTGACTTGGTATGTAACTCTTCATGGTCAAGATATTAGTTACCCTAAGAACTATAAATTCGTATTCTTTGTAAATCTTTGCACAGTAAACTAGTGTTACCTGCACGCCCTTGTACAGTAAAGTAATATTACCTGTATGTCTTCACAAAGTAAACTAGTATTGCCTACACGTCTTCACATGGTGTAAACTAGTATAACCTGTACACATTCGCACATTAAACTAATATTGCCTACACGTCTTCACATGGTATAAACTAGTATAACCTGCAGACATTCGCACAGTAAACTAGTATTACCTGTACGCCATCACACAGGAATGAGGAATCAGGACACTGTGGAAAGACACAGAAACTTTCATCAGAATGGTCGCTGCAGTCAGGGCGGAAGTCACACACCAGCGTGTATGGCACGTGCTGAAACTGATGCCTGCACGTGAACATGGGCGGAAGGGGGTCCATGGGGGGATGACAAAAAAACTGAGACATCATGTCCTGTACCCAGCATGCACTCTGTCCGTCACATGACAGGAAGTTTTGCGTCAACTGCCCACTGGGACAAACCACAAGACGGTTTCCTTCAATGGAAAGAGGTGGAGGGTTGTCTCTTGTGTGATAGATCACACGCCCTGTTTTTCGATGGTTTGTGTGTTTCTCACACACATAGCCAGCATACACATATTTTGAACATTCAATATGGTGGATTGCTGTCAGCTTAAGACCATCATATTCAAACTTAGGTGTGTATCTCACTATTCCTTCCATCCACGTGCAGGTGTCACCCCAGAATCCAGCTATATAATAGTTATAACCTATCATGCCATCCGTCCACTGAAACGAGTTCCTGTACCTGGTAATACATGAATGGAAATATGTGATCGATCATTTAATACAATGCGTCACGAACACATGTGCTTGTACACATTCTTTGACCCACCCACCCCCTCTTCCCCTCCATCACACACATACCCACACATACACACATATATACATACATAGACATGCACACAGACATGAACACACATTCTGGGCAAGGATGGAGCACACAAGCGAAGTCCAGTGAAATACTCTGCCACCCTGTACTGACGTAGTAATGACGTCATATTCCACCATTCCATTGCGTCATTGAGACTGACTAGATGAGCTCCACGAAGCTCGCACAACTCTGACGCATCCAGCCAAGTCATTCGTGAGTCTGGCTTGACGTAGAAATAACAACTGTCACCCAAATAGAACTGGCCTGGGTCACAGAGATGGCTGGTATAAGGACAATTCTCTTCGTCTTCCGCATCTGCACAGTCGGCGTGAAGGTTACAAGGAAAATGATTTTTCAGTTCTGACCAGTATTCCACGGAACAATTGAACGTTCCGTCAGGAAACTGAACAGGTTTGGAGGTATTTGGGTGAAACGTAAACAACAGCTTGAAGCCCGTTCTGGCTTGGCTCTTCACATTTGTCTTCATATGCACGTAAACCACGTCAGCTACATACACACGTGATCGTGGAGGTGTCGTTCCGTGGACTGTCTGTTTGATATATCCCAAAGAGGTACCACCCACCATGATATTGACAGAGTGGGTTGATGCCTTATATGATGTGACTTGGCGGAAAATGTCCAGATAGATGAAGGTTAACATGACGACATGCATTGGTGGTATACATAATTCACCAATGACGTTCAGGGCTAGCTGATATTTCGTAACGCCATCAAAATCTGGTGATGTTATGAATCCTATCAGAAAACAGTAAGATCAACAAGTAAATAAAAAAATCACCAAATAGAAAAATAACTAAATAGACAAATGATATTAAAAAGAAGAAACTCTCCATTTACAAGGTACAAAACTTCGTATCCTTGCTGTTTATGCTCTGAGTTCAGCTAACATACAAGTAAATAAAAGGTTCATAAGAACAAACCCAGACACTTCCTCAACAACAACAACAACAACACAGAGAAAAAATCCGAGTCTGTCCTTACACCGATAATTTGACATGTACACACAGCAGCTATGCCCGTGTTGACACTTGCTTATATAAATTCAAAATCAGAAAAAAATAAACAAAGTTGTAATAATATATTACATTTCTATGTTGCGACATCCAGTACTAATGCTGCTCAAAGTGCCTTACATTATCCAGATAGATATGAAAACATTACAACAGCTCCTTGTCAACCCAGTGCATTCACAGTTGAGAATCAAAAAGCATAATCCATCAAACAATGAGTAATAAGATGTGTATTGTGTTTTCGTTTTTGATGGGATCTTTGCAATTTGGATTAATATCTAGAATCTAAATATCTTCTTTCAGTCTTTCACAATTAAGGCTTGTATTGGCCTGCTATTCAATTTTCGACGAAAATACGTAAAATTGTCCAGTTGTTTTATTTCATAGCTTCAATGTCACTCTTTCCAAAGTCATTTTTTTTAATAAACAGACCTGAAAGATTACGTGTTTTCATTTTTAATAGAGTCTTTGGAATCTGAATGAATAACCAGAATTCAAATATCTTCATTCATTCTTTCACAATTAAATCTTGTATTGGCCTACTATCATTTTAAACGTAAATTCTTCAAATCAGTATTTATTGTATTCTGAAGCAGGGGAACATGACACATGTACATGTTAGCCACAAAATCACACAATTTTGAGACTCCTGGCAAGATAGCTTTTTAGGGGTGGGAAAAGTAACAAGACCAGTACGACTCCTGAAAGGGACAGACGTTCATTCATTTGTACTGAAATATTTTCTGGAAGGCCCCTGTGGATCTTTGTATAAAAGTAATTTCGGAAAGAGTGATACTGAAGTTAGGACATAAAACAACTGGACAATATTACGTTATTTGATAGAAGATTTAATGTTGGCCAAAACAAAGCCTTAATTTTTAAAAGAATAAATGAAAATATTTCAATTCTGGATAATTATTCAAACAGAAAATGCTCTATTGAAAACAAAAACATAGAGTATATGGTGGTTTCCTTTGCATAGATATAATTCATGAGTGTTTGGCATTGAATGTGTCTTAATTTCATTGACTAGGGCCCGACAGGGTACCCTTGTATCACGGTTAATAACTCGGTGTACGCCCCATTTTTTTTTTCTTTTTCTTTGTAGCATGTAAAAATGAGTTCAGCAGACACCAGAGAACATTTTAAGTCTAGTCTACATCATTCCTGGTCTGGGTGCATAATAGGCCTCTCGGCCTTGGGGACTAATTATTTGAGTTCATGATTTGAGTAGTTTTTACTGCAGAAATGTTTTGATATCATGTTTCAGACAAACAGTAATAATTTAAAATATTTAATCTTGAAACTGTATGCTTCACATGCATCCATTGTACTATATTGTTCTATTTTGTATCTTCATATCAGATACGTTTCTAATAAGTAATTGGTTGTGAGGCATGTATACACACACGATATATATATAATACATATATATATATATATATGTGTGTGTGTGTGTGTGTGTGTGTGTGTGTGTGTGTGTGTGTGTGTGTGATAGCGTTAGCAGTGGTGAGGGTTTTGATTTAGAATAAGAATTGAAACATTAAGAAGAATATAATTTGGATCTATTTTGTGATGGATCTTTATCCTGTCGTAAGGATATTGCTCCTTGGTTAATCAAGGACAGGATTTTGATCCAACATGATTTTGATCCTTCAAAATACCGCGATAGATGAATAACAACGAGGACAATAGGGTAGGGACGTGGTGCAGAGGGGAAGAATGGACAAGGGGAAGAGTAAAGAAGATTGGGGTGGCTGACTGAACAGACAGATATAATGACAGTGACAGTGGAGACAGACATAGAGAGAGACTGACAGGGGAGGAGAGAGGCGTGTATATATTGACAATCTATATATGTTTGTTGTTTATAATTGATGTGTCACATAATCACATGTTTTTCAGTAAATGTGCACGATATGTTTTTAAAGTTATGGATGTTTTTTACAGTGTTTACATTGAGGCAGGATAATATTTCATTTCATAAACAGCCCCCTGAATAAGACAGACTAGATTTAAAAAGATCGATCCTTGGAAGTGGTGTCATAACTTTATAAACATGACGATGAGTGTTGGTTACAAATTTATTCTTTAGTGAGGGGGGAGCAAATCCAAATAGACCATTGTTGTATAGAATTTTTGTTTTCAGTGGGAGGATATCGAGAGCTTTATAATCAGATATAGGCAATGATGAAGATTTTAAAAGAATCAATTTTACAGCTCTTCTATGCAGACTCAGTAGTGGCTTTATAATACTGTCACTCGCCGAATCCCACACTGTCGAAGCCTAGTTAATGTGTGATTCGATATAAACACTGACAAATAGTTTTCGGCAGTGAAGATCCAAAAAGTGTTTAATTTCAGACAGTTGATAGATTTTTTTTTTTTTTTTAATACCTTTTTTTTTTTTTTTTTTATACCTGTTTGCATAACAGAGAAATATGATGTGACCATGACAGATTGTTATCGATAGTGATGCCAAGGATTTTATGATGGTCAACTTCTTCAATCTTGTCGCCTTTGATGAAAATAGGTGAACAGTTTATGGACAAATTTTGACGTTTTTGCCTTATTGTGATTATTAGGAATTTTGTTGCTGTTCTTTTAAGGATATAAACACATGTGGTTTAGTTCAGACCATTCAATCAATTGGTGAATACTTTCCTGAAGAGAAAGAGACACGGTACACAGGTTAGTATGACTAGCATGAATGGTGGTGTCATCAGCAAACATTTCAAATGGTGTCTTGATAGATAAGGGTAGGTCCTTAATATATGCAGAAGATAAGATAGGTCCCAAAAAAGAACCTTGATGTACACCATAGTTAATTGGTAATAACATTGATTTTGAACCATTTGTGAACACAAGTTGTTTTCTTTTAGAGAGATAAGATGAGATAGGTTCTAATGTATTCAAAGACAAACCATAAATCTTTAGTTTTTTCAGGAGGAGAGAATGATCAATCACATCAAAAGTCTTCGTAAAGTCAACATCAAGAGTAATTTCATTATTATTAATGTTAGTAAGCCATTGATCTACTAAATTTGTTAGTAAAGAGTGATTTGCTATAAATCCAGGCTGATTTGGATGGAACAAGTCAAAATTATTAGAATGCTTAAGAATATGTTAATTTAGAGAGACAGGGAGAGAGAGAGAGAGAGAGAGATTTTACTGCCTTGGGCAAAATTACCCATTTGGCAAGGAGTTATAATATATTGTGCTGATGAGTATTGGCTGAAATCATAAAATTGTTTGGCTGAAGTAGAAACACGTATCCAAGAGCAATCATCAATGAACCAAAACTTACACACCATTACTCGAACCCAAACACTCAGAAACTCTTACACATACACACAAACATGCATGATTTTATCGTCAAACATGTCATATAATTACTTGAAGCTTTAAGATGACCATCTAGCATTTAACAAATTAGAGGGAGAGAGAAAGAGAAAGACAGACAGTCTGACAGAGAGAGAGACAGAGACAGACAAATATCAACAGAGAGACAAGCAGATTATGATGAACTGAGACAGACATAGAGAGCTCACCTTTGTTTTTAGTGACATGGGTAATATTAAGTTTTGGTGTAAGTGACTCATGCACTGCAGAAAAAGACACATGCATAGAATTATTTGATGAAAACGAAAAAATCCCCAATTGCATATTGATTCTGCTGGAGATCACGAAAAACTTTACCCCCGACGATTGTTCTTCACATAAAGACATTACATCGTGTGAAGAAACACTTTGTTTTGATGTTCTATATTGAAGTCTGAGTGAAGCCATACCACACTCAAGATGAAAAGAACGCAAGTGAAATTGTACTATCATGTTTGCAGGGACTTGCAGGGCTATTCGACATGCTCTTTGGTTCTTCTTTACCGCTTTTTTCCCATCATAATGTAATTCGCCCTTCAAGGCAGTTGTTCTGACGTATATATCATCTCCCCATGACAGATAGACACCCTTTTTAGAACAGAAACACTGAACATAGTCATGCGTGGTGAAGTTAAAATGTTCAGAAGAAGGTGTCTGTGATGATCTGTTCACACGTGTCATTGGTGCTGGCGATTCTGTAGCTCTGTTCTTGACATTGGTAATGATGTACGTAGACATCAGTCTTCTGTGGAGCACTGTACTCTGATTGTCATTGTGACGTGACTCCTCCCTTGTTGGATCAGTTGTGCTGAGATGATCTGTAACAGAATGTGGATTTGAATTACCCATATACTGACTTTGCAAAATTGCTGGCGCTTCACGAGCAGAAGTAGATAGAGCTTCAGAGCCTGAAGTGGCGGTCGGTCCAACACACGTCTGCATTGCTCCATTCAGTGTTAGTGCATTCATGCATTGGAAAGTTATGGTAAGTTCGCGGCCATTTTCTATAGTTTTTGAAAAATAGATAAAATGGAAATGGGTCTATAATTTGACGGATCTGCTCGACATGAAAAAGATGTCGATACGTTGTGTAGCTGTGTGATTATTTCTTAGTTGATTTCCAAACCGATTTTAAGAGAAAGAAAAAGGAAGGGGAGGGGGGGAGAGGGGGGAGTTGGGGGGGCGGGGGGGGGGGGCAGAGAGACAGACAAACAGACAGGGAAAGACATAGAGAGAGATAGTGGGAGAGAGAGAGTGGGAGAGATATAGCACACCTGTAACGTATTCTTTATGTATTTGTCAAACAGTAGACCAGATCATCACATATTCGAATCGTGTCCAGCCCGTTCAGGATGATTAAAACATCAAGTAGAGAAAGAGACAGGTTGACATAAACCAGGAATCAGGTGCCAGTTGCATTGCTTGGTTCTAACTTTTTGACAGATTCACGTGACTAAATGCCTACGTTGACAGAACCACGCCATTGGTCAGTTTCATATGACACACAGTTTGTAGTGGGTTACAACCACACTAGGCTCTTCCGTCCGAGCAATGCAACTGGCTCCAGGAGAGGCCACGAGTTTTGGGATTCAAAGAATGCTGATTCACCACCCCTTCCTCTGTGTGGGTCTGCTTTCTTCACTCAGAGTGCATTCATTACATTGCCTATGTGTGTGTGTGTGTGTGTGTGTGTGTGTGTGTGTGTGTGTGTGTGCCCAGCACAATTTCACTAACAGGTTCACTCGCACTTCGTCCACATGTTCGTGTTATCTATCTGTCATGAAGTAATAATTACTTATCTCACAGAAGTTGTAACAATAGAAACAACAGTGGTAACTTCTAGCTTTTTCTTGGTGTATCTTTTATGAGATAATGTATATGTATGTATATATCAAAAGAGAGAGAAAGAGAGAAGTATCTCTCTCAAACGAAAGCAAAATTTGATATTCTTTTGTCTTTGTCATTTACAGAAATGACCTTCAAAAGACTTTGACAACCCCAACAAGAAATCTTAAAATCATGTTTGAAAACAAAGTATGATTACGTGATAATAATAGTCTACCAAGCTAAAATACTGTATCAAAATAAATCCCCAAATTATCATATTCTCACCTGCACACTCGGCTACAGAGCTAATCGTTAAATGCTGCTTCGGCACACCAAAAGTCAACAGGGAGGTTGTGCACAGGCTTTTGTCGGGAACATTTCGTTGGTTGCACAGCACCAAAAAGGTCATATGACGTCATGTACAGCCCGCCACCATCACTAGCTTTTCTGGGTGTCCAATGCCATTCTTTGGTCAACTTTTCGGCAATCACATCATTTTATTTGCACAAACTGAACCAAACAACAAAAGCAATGTCGTCAAAAAGGTATTTAGAACTCAGTACACATACAACATTTTAAAAGAAAACAACGCTGAAAGTTTATTACTTTAGATTTTTGTTTTGTTTTTGTTTTTTGGGTAGATTCCTCTGATCGAGATCTGGGGTAAACAAACGACATAAAGCACGTAATCGGTTTGGAACCTTTACCTTGAAACGGGATATATATATATATATATATATATATATATATAAGATCCCGTTGACAGTTGTCCATAACAACGATTTCCCCTTCCCTCAAATTTACAAAGACATGAAAAAGCACGCGTGCTGTGGATAAAACAATGCTTCAAACTGGTGTGTCAAATCTCACCAGATTGGAAGCCAGATGACGCTCTGTGTTGAATTTTAAATAGATCTGTTCGAATACTTGAACGGCAGAGATTTGACAAGAAACAACTCAATGTAAACATAGAAGATTAAAGCAAATAACTGGTGTAATAATAAAACGTAAAATAATTTGCAAACTTCCAAAATACTGGTCGAAATAATTCAAAATCCTTTTCTAGGAACAGGCGATTTCCACTTCGAAATTTTAGCGTTTCGGTGACCACGAAAAACCGGTAATGGAGACGCACATGTGCACGCGGTTCTCGCAAAAAACAAACCAACCAGGGAATCCCGACGAAAGTCAGACGAAAGTGGCCCTGCACAACCTCCCCAACAGCACGATTACTAGTAGCAACTGGTAAGTAGATAACCAGTGTGCGTTATTTCCTTTACGTCAAGTTTCATTGTTGTCATTCGTGTTGTTTGTGTGACGTTTTATCATGCATGTCGAAATAAAACTCTGAGAGTAAAAACATTTTGCCTGGTGCTCAGAATAGTCACTGATTTGATTGCATCCACCACACTGTCCTAACCCATGATCTACATAGATTTCTGTTTTTTCCCACCCTTTGTAAAGCTAATTCTATAGATTATGTTTCACACCAGCTATCTTGCTGAACACATTTACAGATATGTGTTCCTTATATTCTTGTTCACTTTAAAACATCAGTTTATGGAAGAATGATAGAGTTAAAAGTGATTTCTTCTCCATCTGTCTTGCCAGTGACCGCTTCTTGTCTTTAGAAGGCTGGAATGTACCAACCTCTAAACGATTTGTTTAATGCTCTTACAGTCAACGGTTCTGTTCGAATAAACAAAAAAAAACAACAATGAATGTAAATGAAACTAAATAATAAATTACTACCAAACCAATGACTAAGGCCTTTCATACTTTTTTCAAAATTTTAGAATATGGCCTGTATCGTCCAGCATGCTTTCTTCCTCCAAACTATTGCAATGATACGTCTGTTCCATTTTCACAAGTCATTTACGATTTCCGAAACACCGAAACTGTGTTTTAGACATGGGGAACCACATTAGCTACTGTGTTTTACATTTGCGCAAAATAGCAGGATGTCTTAAGTAACTGCAATGTTTAGGGCAGGTAAAAAAAAAAGAAGACTTTATCAGACACAAGAAAACCAAATCAATACCCTACAGACTCTGTTCAAACAAACCTCACTAGCCATTGATTCCACCTCAGGCTGTCTTCAGCCACCTCAAACACGGCAATGAGAATGATCTGTAGAAATCTGAAATAAAGAACACTAGTTCCATGAGAGAAGGGTGTGACACATGCACACAAACACACACACATACACACACACACACACTCACTCACACACACACACACACACAGAGATCCACACACACACACACACACACACACACACACACACACACACACACAGAGGAAAGGGAACCACACACACACACACACACACACACACACACACACACAGCACGCACAGAAGAAAGACGTAGCATACATACATGCATACATACATACATACATACATACATACTAACCAGTTATAAATACATACATTGACATATAAAACAGTCATGTTAAGATGGAGGAGAAGAAGAAAAAAGGAGAGTTAGTAGTGCAGGTAGAAGGAGAAGTAGTAGTAGAAGGAGAAGATGAGTATTCATCAGCATCAACATCATCATCATTGTAAAAAACGTAATCAGTGAAATAAATGAATAAGTAAATGAGTATACAAAGAGAAACATAAAATATATGATTTCATACTTGCCAATGTGTCAACAACAACACCAACAACAAAGTGAAAATGAATAATCCAATAGATAAGCTAAGCAATCAGTTCACAAATGTGATTGATTGGTTGGTTAGTTCGCACAAATGAAATGATCAGTTGATCAACTAATCTGCTTGTGTAATTCATCAACAACCAAATCAGTTGATTAATTGATTAGTTATTTGCATCAATCAGTTAATCAGACAACAGACTTAACGATTGGGTATTCCATCCATTGAGTTATTCTGTTATGACATATTAATTTATTTTCGATTTGTTGATTGATTGATTTGTTGATGGGTTCTTTGATTGGTTGATAAGTTGATGCAGTGCTCGCTTTCTCTCTTTCTAATCACAGCAATTCAGAGCAAACAATGGCTAACTCGTCCCCTGCATGCCACATTGTTAGCAATTGTGTCCCTGGATTTTATTTTTCTTGTCTGACGGTGAAATATATCTGGCATATTTTTTCTCATATATCAAGTTCCACATGCTCGTTCAATAGCTTATCCTCGAGATGAAAAGGGAAGGAATCAGACACATAGCGGCACTTGTTATGACTAAAAGAAAGACAACACCTTTCTCACAATTTGATATAGAACCTTGAGGTTGTGCCTCAGAGAACAGAGTCCTTGTATCCCTCTGAACTTTACAAAGACATAATTTTTATGTCTCAGGCACCAAGTATCACATAGCCAGGTACCTTCCTTTTCAATAGAATGTTTAAGCTGTGTCTCAAAACAACTAATACTATATAGTCTGATGTCTTGTGTCTGCTTTAAATTTGAGGGTGTCTCAGTGTATACCTCCATGGGAAATTTAGGATGTCTCAGAAAAAAACCCACTCAGTTCGGACGTTTGTGACTACATGAAGAATTGAGATTGTGCATCATTCAAGGGCTGGTTTCACTGCTTACTGAGATGTATTTCAGATAGCGTATCCCCAATGTTTTTGTACATTTTGAAACAATACAACATTGAAGATTCGTTTCAGACAACAGGTGGCTCTTGATATGGGACTGTGTCTCCATGAAATGTTGAATCAGCGTCTTAGATAAGGAAAACCAACATGGACACCAATATATCCAGTCCCTGGCATCTTGGTAAATGTATTAAGCAAGAGTCGATGAGAAGGTACACGAGAGCAGTGGGGATAGAATTTCTCCTTGGTGTGTTGCCCTCAAACTTCAGGAAACATCGGATCTGTTATCACCACTGAACACATCCCTTGTTACCATTTCTCATGTTCATAACATTACAGCATGTGCGCCATTTTTTACCAAAGTGAAAGGACTATAATTTCATGGATGATAGTCTGTAATAAACATGTGTTACTATGATTTTGGATAAAAAATAAAATAAAATAAAATAAAATAAAAAGATGACGAAACTGATGGGGTTATGTTCAGTGAAATAAACACAACAACACTTTTTTGGATTGAAAAATCGACAACCAAACAACATCAGATAATCTGATTGTGCACAAATAATTGCTAGGATCTGTTAATGAATGCCAACAAAGACTGTGAAATGATAAGAGACTTCAAATGAAGCTATAACTGCTTACTTTACAAGCCCGATAAAGTAAAAAATTAAAAAAATGAAGTTAGGAACTTCAAAGGCACCTGCATGGTTGCTCGTAGATCACATAAGATTTTTTTGTTTTTTGAATGACATAAAAAATAAAATAAAATAAAATAACACTATTCAAATGTGAAGCCTTCGTTTCCACTATACGTGTCTCTTTTCAATAAAACTTTGTACATTGCAAGTGAAAAGGACCTTGTCTATTTCGAAATCAAAATGGATTAGTAACTCTTTCGTTCCTATTTTTCTACCATTATTCTCTCTTGTTCTGAGATCCCTACCATACATATATTCCCTTCATTCCTGGATTTCCAGAAGAGAAAGAAAGTATGAAGCAGGGTACTTATTTCGGAGACTTACGGCAACGCAGCTCATTACAGTACACTAAGACTGTTATATACTATTGTATACACAATTGATGTGAGAAGTTGTGTGTGACCCTGTTGGCACAAAAGGGTGACATCTCTGGTGACACTCAGGTGTAAAACAGGTGACTTTCGACTCAAATACAATGCATACAAATACGTACCACATGCAGGACAGTGTTTTTGCTTGAAGAGTATGCACATCATGCAGGTACTCACCGTGTAGTGCCTCATATGTATCTCAGTGCCACACTGCTAGTCATATCCATGAAAACTGTCACAATTGCCACTGCTATTGTCCTTATCACATGAATGATTTGAACTTTGTCTCAAAGAGAACATATTCCTTTCACTCCACTAGCAGTCACTGAGCCAGAATCAGATCATATCCACACAATTCTTGAACAGAAAACTATTTCAGAAACGATACTTTCTCTAAATACGTCTGTTTTACAGTCATCACGTAATATGCCACACAAAGGTGACACGTGTAAGATATATCTGGAAGCAGTCATGACAGATACTGCACAAATGTACGCCACAATTTTCACACTTGTTACTTTTTGAACTTTTCATAACCTGCTATTTGTGCTTCTGTAGCAACAGCTAATTTTCACTCTCTCCTTGTCATGCATTTGAAACAGATCGAAATCATTATCTGTTAGAGGGCTGTGAAACTTATCATCAGAAAACTGGTCAGAATCCGAACTTTCTACACATTCCATTTTTCTGTGTCCATGTGTCTACACAGCACATCGGCAAGAATGTAGCGGCGCCCACTTTCGCACAGCCTAGGGAGGGGGAAGGAGCTGTCTGGCATCCATTCCATTCATAAACACTGCCCTGCAAGTGACCCTGTCAAGGATAGATGACGCGCGCTGATGACGTGACACGCGGGAAGTTCAAAGCGCTTACCTCGAGAACCGTTTTTCCGGGCTGCAGGAAGAAAAGGGGGAATTCTCTGCTGCACGGTTTTCCGGCCTCCAGGAATGAAGGGTAAAATTCCTGTGAACCGGAAAACTGTGCTGCAGGGATGAAAGAGTTTTAATGTGTATTTGTTTGTTCGTGTGGGCATTTGGTATTTGTTTACGTTTTGACATCACTCAGTTTGTTTCTATGGTATGTGCAAACATGTTCTTGAGAAATGTTTCAATGCCCCAAGTGGGCACATTAAATAAACTCCTTGTCTTGCCACAATGAGCTCAAACAGGCTTGTCAATACCTGCATCCCTCTATGCAGCTTAGTCAAAAACCTTGGTGTTGTTCTTAACAACACACTGTCCATGCAAAACTTTATGTCAGATGTCAGTCCTGCTGCTGTCATTTATAGCGCATCAGTTCTGTTCGAAAGTACCCTATTGCCAACACACCATCAAAACTGGTTGTTTCTCTCATTCTTTCTCGCATCGACAACACTAACTCTCTGTTGTCTGGTTTGCTTTCTTCATCCATCCGCCCCCTTATGCCACCCAACTCATGCTCACAAGATCCGAGCACATCACTCCTCTCTTGTGTTCTCTCAACTGGCTCACTGTGTCACCCAGAATGAAGAACAAGATCAGCATAAAAACATAGATAAATCTGCCCCTTCTGAACACACATCACACACAAAGTAACACTGAAATTACATAATAGATATCACAATTTTCTGAACGATGAATTCATTTGCAGTATTAGGTACCGCAGAACTCAATATAACATTTTGTTACTATTTCGATTGTAAAACACCACTGTCGTCAGTGCCTAAACATGAGTCACCCGTGCCCGTACACTCTAGTAGGCAGCACCTCTGTATTTTTGTTTATTTCCCAATAACATTTTTATCGAATCATATAATTTTTCACATCTGAGGAGGCATTTCCAACTCAAAACCATCAAAAAAACTCTCCAGAAATTAGAGCTGATGACATCAATGGGTTTATCAAAGCCACTGCCGTGTTGTCACATTTGCTAGCTTTAAGTACAGGGCATTTTCTAAAGACTTTTGTTACAAGTACTGGGACGGCCTTTGTGGTAACCTGGCTTATAAACAACATTCACTGAAAGATATAGACTACTGTCAAACAATGCAATCATTGAAGACTGAGAAACAAACATAGACTTTTTTGATTTCCTGATGCTGATAGAACGTACACCAGTTCTTTTGTTCGACTTCAGTTTCAATCGAGAACAGTAGAACTTGCACACACACACACACACACACACACACACACACACACACACACACACACACACACACACACACCTGCACAAACATACGCGCGCGCGCACGCGCGTGGACAAAGGGAAACAGTGGTTGCAAATGTACACGTGCTCAGGTGTTTATAATCGCGCGCACATACACGCGAATACAGAAATGCATTATCAATGGCAAACGCGCATTGTACGCGCTGGCAAAAACACAAAAGCATGTACAAACACACACAAAAAATATTCACTTGCCACAGCATTCGCCCCATCTGCCTGTCTGTCTGTCTATGTCTCTGTCTCCCCCTCTCTGTCTCTAACAAACCGGCTGTGAAATTAACATCGTAGGGGAGACGGTACAGTGGGCTGCTATGTCGTGAAAAAGAATGAGTTTTGTTCGTGTATAAAACCAGTGTATGTCTTGCATTATCACGTTTCTGCTTTTATTTTTGATAAATCTGTATTTTGTACAATGAAACATGTTTTATGATGTATCTTTTTATATGTCCACTGCGGGCTGTTAACCCACAATTTCGCGCAATCCCACGATTTCTCGTACTTCTCTCATCTTTTTCTCTATGTCCCACTGTTTTCTCTTAGATTTGTGTTAGTAAAAGACAAGATACCAACCCTCGCAACCGAGATAAAACGTGGGAGGGGAACGGCCACAATTTCTCACTTTTAAGAGAAATCGTGGGGCCGGCCGCTTTTGTACCGTTGAGTGGTGATATGAATAGCAGAACTGCGAACATCTGTTGTGATTTTGACAACAAATCACATGTTTAAGTAAATCGTTAAATGTTAACAGAAATTCCAAAGACATTCACTTATCGTAAAATGCTGCTCAGTATGTGTAACACTTTAAATTTGTGTATTTTGAGTGGCATGTGTTATAGTGATCTCCAAGGTCACTGCACGAACATATCTGAAAGTGAAACTAGCGTCAATGATTATTTTTCAATGTCACTATTACCGTTTGCCAGGGTTTCTGATGTTTTTGAGATATGAGTGCTTGAAAGAATCGAGTCCAACCACAAGCCTTTAGCATTGTACGTTAACTAATTTACCGTGGGCTCTAATCGAAGCTATACGGAAGAAGATTAGAGTCACTCCACAATGGAACAAAGACAATACTGATGTGTTCAGAAATGTAATGTCAGCTGAAATGTAGGTCCAATTAGAAGATGCAATTAGATTAACAGATGTAGATGTCAATGAAGGATTATCAGTTTTTTTTAATGGCTATTTGAGAGAAACAGCGTAATGCATGAAGAAACAGGTTTATTGTGGATAAAAAAATGAAAAGGAGGATGATTTGTTTGATAAGGAATGTAGTGACACAAGACGAAATGTCCGTAATCTGTGAAAGAAAGGTCGACACAGTTTATCTAAACCTGGCTGTGAATCGTTTTGTAAAGCTAGGCGAGAGTACAAACATGTGTTGGCTCTGAAAAATCGCAAAGCTGCTAGTTCTTATATGATTTTCGGTGATTTAATATAATCTGCATGCAGTTTTTGGTTGTATCTTTTGTATTCTTTATTTACTTGAGGCATCTATCTAGAAAGCTGGGCAGAATCCATTGTTCTCCCATTACAATAAAAGGTGATGTTAAAGGATTTCATTATGTAACGTAATCGGCAAGGTGTACAGTGCCGTCATTGACACGAGATTGCAGGAGTGGGTGGAGAATAATATCACAGGTGAGTACGAAGCAGGGTTCCAACGAATTCAGTCAACTATAGATCACGTGTTCACGTTGATAGCAATTATACAGAAATAACTTTGTTGAAATCGTTAAATGTATACTGCTTTCTTTGTTTTTGAGAAAGCTTTTGATTCAGTTAACAAAACTATACTTTTGCCTATTCTTTTTCTTCTTCTATTTTTTTCTATAAACTAAACGGTATTTATGGGTAACTATATAGATGTGTTGTTAGTATGTATGACTCTATAAAAGCCCCCTGACTCCTCTGCACACATACACACATGCCTGCACAGAAGCACACACACACACACACACACACACACACACACACACACACACACACACACACACACACACACACACACGCCAAACACGATACAAAGCCATTACTGTTTTTACATGAAACGTTGGTCGCATCAATAAGTACTACCCAAAAAGACTAGGTCTTTGTATCTGATAATATGACGTTCGTTTTCTGCATGTCCTTATAGTGCTATATCGAGATCACTAACTTGGCACCCAGCTTGGATATTGTACTAAATGTCATCCTGATACACAATCAAACGACAAGCGAGCATTGAGTTCTTATGTGATAACATGAATGTAAGCCAGCCATTTAGTCATCAGCTTGTAGTGATTTAGTTTTATATTCTGTCTTGGCCAGAAGATTTGCAGCAGCATTGAAATAGCGTTGGCATCACTGGCAAGGAATTCGAACCTTCCTTTCCCAGGCTGATAAGTATCTCTGCCTCTCTGCCCTCTTCCTTCCCACACTTTCAGTCTCACTCCATGTGTGTGTAGGAATCCAACAAAGTCTCTGTACTGTAGTAGGATAGTTCAGACAAAAACAGCACTGACAAAACTGAGGCCCATCTGGAATGACAGCAACATCACGCTCAGCCTAAAGATCAGACTGAAGCACTCCCTTGTCATTTCCATATTTTTATATGCGTGCGAGACATAGAATTTGACAGCTGACCTGGTGAATAAGATACAGACCACAGAGATGAACTGCTTCTGTACAATTCTTGACATCGCATACAGGGACCTCATCACAAACGATGAAGTGCTGCGTAGAATGAGTCAAGCAAGCTATTGGGCCACATGACGATCTACTGACCACTGTAAAGAAAAGGAAATTGAAGTGGTATGGCAACGTCTCGCCTTCATCAGGACTGACCAAGACCTTTCTGAAGGGAACAGTGCAGGGAACAAGAAGAGGCAGGCAGAAGAGATGGCAGGACAACATCTCAGAGTGGACAGGTCTGACCCTGAGTGAGACAGTCAGAAGGACAGACAACCGCGAGGTATGGATGAAGCTGGTTGCCTAGTGTGTGGAGACCCCACTATCTACGAAACTACGGGATAGATAGCTTGTAGCTGAGAAAAGAAGTTAGTGTCCAGCCAGTATTCTCTCCGAAGGTAATGAATGAACCAAACAACATTATTTTATCACATCATAACATTGTCATATCACGGAAGTGTGGACTCGTCTTCAATGCAGACAAATGCTTCATCACGACAGCATGGCTAAGGTTTGTAGGCATGATCTACGACGTATACATGACAGACTGACATGAGCTGACAGCAGAGCCAACAACAAAATGAAAGCTGTATGATCAAGGGTGTCTGCATTGTAGTGGTAAGTCATTTGCAGCTTGGTCTTTGTTGAAAGATTATGACTCTCAAACTAGGAAAGGAGATTGCACTGGCTCTTAGTGCTGCAGCCTTGGGGGCTAGCTGGCCTTTGGGAACTGTCCCAATGCTGACTGTCCCAAACCCCTCTTGGCCGAGAGAGTCAGGATGTAACTTGAGCAAGACACTCTCCACTGTCATCAAATTCTAGTCAGATAGATCCTTTCACCTCTCAATTCTTGGACCGTGAATGGTTCTTCTTAACCACTATGCTGTTTCTTCCCTAACTGGTTGGATATGTTTTCTTATGAACAAATCATGTAAAAAGTAAATGATGTGCAATAGTTTTCTCCATCTCAGTATGTGTGTGTGTGAGTGGCTTCTGCAAACATCATTCCACTGAGGACCAAGTGACTTACTTAGTCCAGAAGATCGAGGATGGCCTTCAGGACAAACAGCATACACTGACGTTGTGGATAGACATGGAAAAGGCATACAACAAAGTCTGGAAGGATGGCCTCCGGAGGAAGCTCCAGAAGAGCGGTGTGACTGGTTGTATGTACCAGTGTATCTCGCAGTACCCGAACAATAGGAAGGCCCGAGTCCATTTCAATGGAGCATACAGTCGGAAGAAGACACTAGGAGAAGGAGTTCCTCAAGGAGGTGTCCTCAGGCTTACACTATTCCTCGTCTTTATCAACGACATTGTCAAAGATGTGCCACGCAAAGTCCATGCAGCCATCTATGCAGATGATCTTGTCCTATGGTGCTCGGAGGAACACCTCACAGACTACAGCAGGTGCTGAATGTTCTTGAAAGCCAGCCAAAACAGTGGCTGGTGACAATTAATGTCAAAAAGACCACTTACACTGTTTTCAGCCTCTCACCCAAAGAACAGAAGGCCAACCTGTGCATCAATAGACAAACTCTGCTCGCTGAGAACAACCCCACGTACCTGGAAGTTACGTTTGACAAACGCCTGACGTGAAAGAAGCAAGCAGAGAAAGAAAGCAGAATCTAGAGCAAATGTTCGACTTGCCCTTATGAAGAAGCTGGCAGGAACAACATGGGGCGCAGAAACACGACCCTCAGGAGGCTGTACACTGGTAGAGTCAGGCCAGTGCTGGAGTATGGCATGACTGCATGGGGCACTACGGCCAAGTCCAACTTTGAACGGATCAGCAAGGTTCAGAATGAAGCTACCTGTATCATCACAGAGGCAATGAGGTCTACGCCAATTCAGGAGCTTGAAACCATCACAGAGCTCCAGCCCGTTGAGGACCTCAGACGCCAAACTCCTAACCCAGGCTGCCAAGTTCAAGAGGTTGCAAGGCCACCCCATGAAGGACAGACTGTCCCAGCCAACGAAAGGATGGCTGAAGAGAGGGAGCTTTGTACATCAGAACAGGATCCTAGAACGGCAACATCAAGATATCCTTGACCATGCCCCCAAAGTGATACCCTGGTGTCTTGCCGCCGACGGAAACCCCTAACCTCATCCAGTGCAGCATCCCTGGTGTTGGCCCCAAAGATTCCCAAAGTGGCCCTAAAAGAAAGTCCCTCACCCGTGAACACCTCCACACCCAGTTCCCCAAAGAGTTCTGGACTCACGTCTACACCGACGGCTCTGCAGCAGATGCCATTCAGAACGGAGGGGCAGGAGTCTATGTTCAGTATCCAGGAGGCAGATAAGAAAAGATCTGCCTCGCTACTGGCCTGTACTCCACCAATTACAGAGCCGAAGAAGAAGCATTGAAAACAGCAGCAGCCCACATCGAGGTCAGCCCCTATGACAGCCACAACGTTGTTTTCCTCACCGACGCCCTATCCATCTTGCAGGCCCTTTGGTCCAACAGAGATCCAGAACTCAACGATCTGTCCTCCTCCCTTACCTCCCTCTGCACAAGTCAAACAGTCACCCTTCAGTGGATTCCCTCCCACTGCAACGTGCTTGGCAACGAGACTGCTGACTCCCTGGCGAAGGAAGGCACCACAGAAGAGCAGATGGACAGGTCTACCAGCTACTCTGAATCCAGGACCATCATTAAGGCCAAGCTGCAGAACAAGTGGAAGAAGCAGCATCCACGCCACAACAGAGCAGACCCGTAGTACCTGCTGACTCGTCGAGAGCAAGTAGCCATTTTCAGGCTCAGGACAGGCCACAACTGCCTGAAACACCATCTATAAACGAACTCCATATCGGCGACACAGAGCAGTGCCCCTGCAGAACAGGTAGCCAGACAACAGAACATCTGCTGCAGTCCTGCCCGCTCCACCAAGCGCTCCGAGAGAAAATCTGGCCCGACCCAATCGCAGCGGCCCAGAAGCTCTATGGAGGACTGGAGGACCTGCGACGAACTGCCGCCTTCGTCGAGGACACAGGGGAATCCATCTGATAAATGACGAAAGGGTCAACAACGCCGTTTGAATCATGTATATCTCGGGCATTCAAAAATTTCATTAAACTCCGAGGTAAAGGAGATGTTACCATCGCCTCAAACACACTGCAATATATGTCCTTTTTACATATAGATCTGCAAAGATCCATGTTCGACAAGCTTGTCTTTCCACTCACTGAGAAACAACGACACCTTCCATTCAGTTTATTTTTTCTGTTGATTCTATTTAATTCGGTATCCACTTTGAAACATTCATATGCAGTAAACACGCCGTTGATTATTGAAGAACTTCTTTTAATTTCTCCGGTAAAGAAGACGTGGCCATCGCGTAGACGTGTGCGCGCGCGCGCGCACGCATGCGTGCGCGTGTGTGTGTTAGTGTTAAATTGTAGCATAATGTATCATATTGTGTGGTTCGTCCGTCGGGATCGACGAGGACCATCTAGTCATCCTGGGGGTGGGGGTGGGGGTGGGGGGGGTTGGGCTCTGTGGGTGCGCAGATGACTGCTCAGGCCAATTCGCGCCCGGAAGGTTCTGGCGCAGTGTGGACAGGGGATGGTGGTGGCTGTCGGGGACTTGCTGGCCCTGCTTTTCCTGGCCTGTCTGCGTTGCTCTGCTGCAGCGATTCTGTTGGCCTCACAGGATTTGTCGCCTTTGTGGACAGCTGAACGCCACTTTGGTCTGTCCATTGCATTCAACTCCCATGTGTCGTGGCTAAAGTTGAAGGCCTTCAGAGAAGCTTTCAGAGTGTCTTTGAAGCGCTTCTTTTGGCCTCCATGGGAGCGCTTGCCATGTTGGAGTTCGCCGTACAACAGTTTCTTGGGGAGCCGGTGGTCTGGCATGCGAACTACATGGCCTGCCCAGCGCAGCAGGGCCTGCATCAAGATGGTGTGGATGCTGGGCAAGTTTGCACGAGTGAGCACCTCTGTGTCGGGGATCTTGTCTTGCCACTTTATGCCGAGAAGTTTTCTGAGGCTGGTGGTGTGGAAGTGGTTCAGCTTTTTGGCGTGGCGTTTGTAGACCGTCCATGATTCACATCCATAGAGCAGTGTGGCCTTGTATACTTTGAGCTTCGTCTCCAGGGTGATGCCTCTCCTGTTCCAAACGTTCTTATGGAGTCTGCCGAAGGCAGCGCTGGCTTTGGCGAGTCTGGCATTCACCTCGTCGTCGATGACAACTGTGCGAGAGAGTGTACTGCCCAGGTATGTGAACTTGTCCACCGCGTTCAGTCGTTGCCCGTTGATGAAGATGTTTGGGTCAACGTAAGGCTTTCCTGGAGCTGGCTGGTGCATCACCTCAGTCTTCTTTATACTGATTGTGAGGCCAAAGTTGTCACAGGCAGCTGAGAACTTGTCGACGCTGTGTTGCATGTCAGGTTCGGAGGCAGTGTTGAGAGCTCAGGCATCAGCAAACAGGAAGTCGTTGATGGTGTCTGTCCTCACCTTGGTTTTTGGTTGAAGCCTCCTGAGGTTGAAGAGTGAGCCATCTGTGCGGTACCTGATGCCAATGCCTACGTCAGCGTCTCTGAAAGCATCTGTCAGCGTGGCTGAAAACATGAGACTGAACAGGGTGGGGGCAAGAACACACCCTTGCTTGACTCCGTTGGAGACAGGGAATGGTTCTGAAGTCTCTCCGTTGTCTTGGACTCGGGCCAGCATCCCATCGTGTAGTTGCCGTATGATGGTGATGAACTTTCTGGGACATCCGTACTTCGCCACGATTCTCCAAAAGCCATCTCTGACTGATGTTGCATAATGTATCATATCACACACACACACACACACACACACACACACACACACACACACACACACACACACACCCACACCCCGACACAGAGAGAGGTGGGGGGGATATTTGTCATAATCAGTGTGAATCTGTTGGATTAAGTGCTTATCACAAGTAAGTCTTGAAGGCCTTGCCTCTCTTGCTTTTGTTTTTGATGTTGTTGTTATTGTTGTTGTTGTTGTTCTTCTTCTAGCTTCATGTTAATTTGTCCTCGTCAGAAAAGACAGAACATGAAAGAAAGACAACTTAACATAAAATATAAAGACAAAATTATTAAACAAGTTACTAAGCACATGCTATTAGGCATTGCTATTGATCAAAATCTTTTGTGGCAGGAATATATTCATTGCCTTATAAAATAAGTATCATCTAGTGTATTCCAGTTTTCACAGATCAAACACTTTCTTGATAATCATTCTAGACGTGTGTTTTACTTTGCCTATATCCAGTCTCGTCTCAGGTATTCTTCGATTATTTGGGGTAAATATCCTCCTACATTAAAGCGACTTTGCTCTCTACAAAAACGTGCCATTAAGATGATTAGCCATGTAAATACCACAGGCGTATCTGTGCGCAATATGTACAAAGAACTTCAAATATTACCCGTTCATCTACTTATTAGATATAACACATTGATTCTTATGCATAATATTGTTCATAACGCATGCCCACAATATTTAAAATCATTATTTTGTTTCCAGTTCCAACGTAAATATGACAGAGCTATTATCCCAAAGCCAAAATCCGATTAATTGAAGGTGACTCTCTCATTTAATGGAAGCACGTCTAACATAAAAACATTTCTCTTCAAAAATTTTGATTGACCAACTCGTCTTTTGCAAATGGTTGCTTGTACTCAGTCACGCCATGATGAATGAAAAATTGAATGTATGTGTGATCATGCTAGGAAACGAACAGTAAGTGCGTGCGTGCGCGTGTGTGTGTTTGAGTGTGTGTGTGTGTGTGTGTGTGTGTTTGAGTGTGTGGGCGTGAATGTGTACGTATGTCTTTGTCTGCTTGTTTTATAATAATTATGTGCGTGCGTATGTGTGCGTGCGTTCGTGCGTGCGTGCGTGTGTGTGTGTGTGTGTGTGTGTGTGTGTGTGTGTGTGTGTGTGTACGTACGTGATAATGTACCAATTGTTCTTTTCATTGCCTTGCTACCTTTAATAGACTATTCCAGTTAATATTCTTATTCGTCTTTATTATTCCATTCTATTTCATTTTATTTCTTCATTTTTGTGTTTTGTGTCGTTAAATGGACAGAATTGTAAAAAGGCCTTAACAGCGCCTAATTTTTTACCCATTAAAGATTCAATCAATCAGTCAATCTTCTACTCCTCCTCATCCTTGTCCTCCCCCTCCTCCTCCTCCTCCCAACTTTGTGATGCGCCGCTCAGAAGAACCGTTCACCAGATTCCTCCAGGTCTGCCAGTTTATGTGTTCTCTAATTGCAGAATGGTTTTCCTGCCGTTGTTGTCAGTCCATCGGTTATTTATTTATTTATTAATTTATTTATTCATTCATTCATTTATTTTACTGTCTTCCCCTCCGTCTTCCTGCTTGGGTCGGGTGTGTGTGCATGGAAATACGAATATATCCACAATCGAAACCAGGAGAATGGTACATAACTTTTTATGTGTGTGTGTTTTTGTTTTGGGTGTTTTTTTTTTCCCACACGGAAAAGTTATAGCTAATTAAATATGAGGACTGAGCAGGATCTTTTTTGTGTGGAGTGGACAATGCTCACCCCCCTCCCCATACCACCACCTCCATACCCACCCCACGCACCTCCTCCCCCCCTACCCTCCTCCTCCCGCCTCTCACCCCTGCTCCCCACCCACCCCCTCTCCCCACGCACACACACACACACTGCCAGAAGAACTGTTCACCAGATGCCTCCAAGTCTGTCAGCTGTGTGCTCTCTTGCGAAATGTGTGATCAGGGGGAGGGGGTGGGGATGGGGGTGGGGAACAAGACATCCCCCTTTCTTTAGCGAAACATCGTTTTCGTCTCTGTATCTCTCTCTGTTCATCTGCCTCTCTATCTCTCTGTGTTGACCTGTCTCTCTATCACTGTCTCTGTTTATCCGTTTCTGTGTCGATCTGTGTTTCTTTTTCTGTCACTGTCTGTCTGTCTGTGTCTCTTTCCAAACCCACACTCCTCTCTACTTCTCTCCCTCACCCCACCCATCCTTTTTTTGTCATTTTTTCCCCTGTACCTCTCTGTCCCAGTTTCTTTTCACTTCTCTCTTTCGTCTTTTGGCTCTTCCCCAACACTGACTTCTTCCCTCTGCCCTGTTCTCCCTCCCGTAATTTCATTTCTCTATCTCTGTCTCTCTCTTTGTCTGTCTCCGTCTCCGTCTCTGTCTGTCTCTCTCTTTGCTCTGTCAGCTCTGTCTGTCTCTCTTTGCTCTGTCAGTTCCCCCTCTCTCTCTCTATCTCTCTCTCTCTCAGCCTTTTTCAGGCAAGGGAGACAAGTGGAAGTGATTTTACTTGTCGCTAACATGGAAGGAAAAAATACCACAACAGTTTCTCGTTGGGTGACTTTTGAGGAGCATCGAATGATGACAAAATCAGTTAAGTATGACTTGGAAAGGCAGTAGGATGATAGGGATGAGAAATAGGGGAAAAGTGAATGGGACATTTTTGGTAGCAGTTTATGCGAAATACTAACATGCTGATTAATAGTAAATTATTGAAATATTTTCACCAAGAAATTACTGTTTCATTTATTTATTTATTTATGTATTTATTTCACAAAACTGTCAGTTTATGCGAAATACTGACATGCTGATTAATAACAGTTGGTTTTTTGTTTTTGTTTTTGTTTTTTTGTAAATACGAGTCGTACACAATTCAGTAGAGTGGTGCTTGTGCCAGTGATCGTTCGTGGAACTTTATTGTTATGGCTCGTTTGGATATAAAAGAAATAAAATATAAACTCGTGGACAGAACACAAATAATGATGCTAAGTACACTATCGAAGTGTTTACTGCATACGAATATTCTAAATAGGAAACTAAGTTATCTACAAATGCAACACACATTATGTAAACAGATTTCGGATGCATGGAAGCGGCCATTTTGGATTTCGATATTACTCATTTCACTAATTCGCGAAAACATATTAGTGACAGGAGGAGAAGAAGGCCGCTAAATTTTATTTGGAAATGAATCTGTGCACAAGCCCAAAAACTTAACTGCATAAATATCCATGAACGCACACACACACATACACAAATAAACAAATCCGATTTCATTGTACTGTCACGTGTACGGTTGCCCGAAACGAGAGACAACTCTGGCATCTTCGAATTTTGCACGGAAAGAAATAAAGATGAACATTCAGTTGTGGCCGACCGTGCATTGAGCAATAAATGTGGCAACTTCTCCCATATCTGATTTCTCTTTTTCATACATTCAATCGCACACAAACACAGTTGAATGCGCGCGCGTGCACACACACACACACACATATGCAAAAACACACGACACAATGCCAATTACTTATGCAGAGTGCGTATGAATTTACTTAAAGCTCAGATATATGTATACACAACTTACAGTAAACTGGTGTATGCTTTCAATTCACTATCCACAACGTGAACACAACAGATCACACTGTGTGTTCCCTATGTTTTTTATCATTATATCATTGCACTTTACAAACAGTGGAAATTGCAGTCAGTGGGATTTGTGAAGGAGCTATTTTGAAACATACCTTCTCAACATGATCTTTGTTTCCAAAATTGTTTTACATGCTCCAGAATAATTGTTTTGTTTGACTGCGGATGACCACTTTGATCTAACCAAACTGAAAGCCTGTACGAGTAACACAACGTCTTTGATATATATCAGTAACACAACGTTGCTTTCATATTTCATCGTAAAATATTGACATATTCTCAGCACCATTTAGGTTACTTCTTTATTCTATTTGCATTAGACGAAGGCAAATTTGCACTGACTGATTCGTGGTATTCATGTTCACTGTTCACCAGTTTATCAGACTCTTTCAATTGAATGCCCAGGTATCACTTGTAAGCTCAGGTAAGTACTTTTTTATGCTGTCAGTCCCGTGTGACTCTAAAATCTGGGATGAGAACAAATATGAGTATTGACATAACTTTTGCACCAACAAAAGTTAAAAAAATGTCATCTGAGACATTTCTTTGAAATTAGATACGTTCTGCTTCCTGAAGATGCACAACTTTTGGTTTTTCGTCAGGAGGTAGACTTGAACACAGAAAGTAATCACTTTTGCTCTTGCTTGTATGAATTCATTTTCGTGAAACCAGTTTCTTTTTTCTTCTTCTTTTTTTTCTTTCTTTTTTTAATTTCAAAAAAGATTTTGCTCTTAATGTAAACTCTTCAAGATATACCTTTCCGTTTTGAACAATTACTTATTTTTTCATGGCTTCCACTGATATATCAGAAATAACTTCCAGAGTTAATGATTCATCTGCAAGCCACTTCTGTACAAGTCTCCGAATTTCTTCCTTTGTGTATGAGATGAGAAATTTGTCCACAGCAGACGTTTGACTGGAACTAATTTTTGCCTGCAACTGTGACATGAGTCGTTTCTCCCTCAGGGCTTCCTTTGCACGTCTTCGACGGTCTAACAGGAGGTTGAGTGTGTATAGGAAGGGGTTGAGAGAGGCGTTCAGTGGAAGAATGATGATCGCCAGAAACACGCTTACCTCTCCAGGAATCATCACTCCGTGGGAAGCTAAAAGCCCCAGCACCCCAATAGGAAACCAACAGAGAAAGTCTGACATGACGACTGTGATGAGTCGACGAGCTATAGTCTGGTCCTTGGACTTTTGTGTGCTGTCTGTGGAAGACATTCGATTTCTCTGGATGGAGTAGTACACAACGCCCTGGCCAGCAGCGATCAACAGAAAAAGCACAAAATTCATGATGATCATTATGCTGAAGGAATATTTCTGACCTGTAAACGGTTTCCTGGTGACTGGTAAAGGAATGCAGATCCCGGTGTGACTGTAGAAATCCCAGTGTGAAGTCATGGGCAGAAGAGGAACAGATGCCAGGAACAAACACAGGCACCACACTGTGACGCACGCTACGTGGGATGACGTGTTCCGGAAGTGAAGCTGACTGAAGGGGAACCGTAACACAAGGAAACGATCCAGTGTGATGAGACAGATAAGAAAAGCTGACACCTCGCTGGACACTAGAGAAAGGAAGCCAGTCATTTTACATGCTGTGCTGTGTCTCCATTCCGCATCTTTCCACACGTAGGTCCCCTGGTAGAGGCGGTCAGCCACACCAATCACAGCCAGGTACACACCCATCAGGAAGTCAGACACACACAGATGACTCACAAACACGCCAAAACCACTCTTCGCGGATCTGGTGAAGCAAGAGCGGTACACCAAACTTGATGCATTGCAGATTAAAGCCAGCACACTGAACATCACCAAGAGCACACGATACAGATTGGAACGCAACAATGTTTCACACGAGGAGATTTCATCAGAAGGAGCTACACAACTGGGGTTAACATTTTTGGGCAGAATTCCTGGACAGCACAGTTTGTAGTTATCGGCATAGACAGTCTGCAATTCTCTGAGTTCTTGGAACAAGTTGGGCGGAAAATAATTCATAGGAGACCCTCGCAGATCCACAACACGCAATTTTGTCAGATAATTGAACCCGTTTCCAATCATTATTTCTATATGACTATGTGACAAATTGATTGCTTGTAGATATGGGAAGCTCATTAGAACACTGACGTTGAAGGCTCTGAAAGGGATATGAGATAAATCCAGTTCACGCATGTAAGAGAAACTGGTGTCCATCATCAGACCATGAAGAGATAATGGATTGTCAGACAGTGTTAAACTAGTTAACAATTTCATCTGCTTCAGAACCTCAGAGCTGATGGATGTAAGGTGGTTCCCACTCACGTCAAGGCTGTGCAAGTTGTTCATGGCTGGGAACTGAAAGTGACGAATATTGCAGAATGCCAGACTCAAGTGAATCAACATGGTGTTGTTGATGACATCGTCAGGCTTCAACCCACTCCCTCTAGCCTCCAGAAAACGAAGATCAGGGTAAATGTGTGGCAGGAAACGACGGCTGCAGAAGAAAGCATGACCATGGCACGTACAGTTGTGTGGGCATGTCACTTGGCAGTACAGTTCATCATCTTTCTGTGGACACTGATAAACAAACAAAGGAATAACGATTTTTTTTCGTTCAAAAGGAGATAAGGACTCATCATTTAGACGTATTCTTCTTTTATATACAAAAATACAAAGTCGTCGAATATACATTAATACAATGAAAACCCAACAGCTGGACAGGCTTTGCTACAGGGTTTTCATTTTTCTGTTTTTTAAGGGGTGTGGTGGGTGTGGTGGCGGGGGGTAGGGGGGGGGGGTTCTTTGTTTTGTTTTGTTTTGAACTCGAAGTTGTGAAGTGTTGTCTCCAATATGTAGTTATTGATTATGTAGTCCAAAAACTGCCCTGAGCTCTTATACTTGGCTGGAAGTCCTCCTAGGAGACGGAACTCTGAAGAAAAAACCTGCACCTGCAGAGACTGTTCTGCACGTGGCCGTGTCTCCAACTGTGGGACTGTGAGCGCCGGTAGGCGAGAGAGTGGGGAAGGCACTGCACAACTCCTCTTCACTAAAAAAAAAAAAAAGTCACCTGTGCTGGTCAGGCAACCAGGCTAATGTCGGAACGACGAGCTAGCCAGGCGGCTGTGGGGTGATTGTCGTCTGCCATAGACTGGGGCAGATGGAGCGCCCATATCCTCCCACAGCGTCAGAACAGCCCTTTTTAGGGACAGCACTGCTCTCCCCACTTGGGGAAGGGGAGATAAAAGGATCCCTAAGGGCTACACCTTCTACTGCATTGGGAAGTCGGTTGGCACCCCAAGAACCTCAGGTGTTGGTCATCGTCAGGGCATGGCAGTTGATGACTGGAGAAGCGATCCTCGGACAGCTTCAGACACAGGGTCATCAGCCTATCATTTATCCCACGTGGAAAGCTGTCAAGCTGTCGTGCAAGTTTGGTTTGTATGGCAAAGCCCATACCTGAGGTACTTGGGGTGCCATCTGGCTTCCCAATGCAGTAGAAGGTGTAGCCCCCTCCAACTTCCTCCAGCTGGGTTTCACCGGCAAACCTGGTTTCGCTCAGGGCTGCTATGTCAACCTGGTAGCGATCAAACATTCTAGCAATGATTGCTGTGTGCCTTTCTGGTCTGTCCTCTCTGTCCAAAAGGGTGCAAATATTCCAGGCACCCAGAGTCAGGGCATGACTCCTGGTTCTTTTCTTCTGTTGTTTTCGACCACTAGTGTTGGATGTCCAAGTAGGTGCAGTTTCCTACTAGGTACTAGGTGAGGCGGGCTTTGTTTAGGGATCCTTTTATCTCCCCTTCCCCATGTGGGGAGAGCAGTGCTGTCCCTAAAAAGGGCTGTTCTGACACTGTGGGAGGATACGGGCGCCGCATCTGCCCCAGTCTACAGCGGACGAATATCACCCCACAGCTGCCTGCGTGCAGAGTCGCGACTGAGAACTCCCAGCAGCATCCTCTGCCCGTCCCCCTTACCACTTCTCCATCGCCGCAGGGCTTGGGAAAGCTGGGTGTTGAAGGGCTAGCTCGACGTTCCGACATTAGTCTGGTTGTCTGACCAGCACAGGTGACTTTTTTTTTGTGAAGAGAAGTTGTGCAGTCCCTTCCCCACTCTCTCGCCTACTGACGCTCACAGTACCACAGGTGCAGATACTGCCACATGTAGGACGGCCTCGGCAGGTGCCTGAGAAGAATTTGAATCAGTAATAATAATAATAAGACTCTTGAACACACATGACATGAACTAGCCAACCAACCTGAAACACCTCATCACACAGATTAGTGTCATGCACACAGACGGAGGAGGCACGGCAGTGGTACAGGCCTGGACACGTGTGGCTGGCACAGTCTGCCTCATCCTCTCCACGTGGACAGTCCAACACGTCGTTACATCGTACGTACACTGGCAGACAGTACTCCAACCCACCAGAACAAGAGAAGTGAGAAGATGGACATCTACGCTGCAAGTTGACGTCAGTGTGGAACACCTTGTAGTTTCCATCAGCTGTGAAGTTAACGAGCCCTGGACCAAATACAGATTTCAACCATTTTTTCTTGGAACTTTGTACAGTATTTCCTTCCTTCTCGTATTCACAGTTCAGTTCGTCGGCACCATTCACGCACTGCTCCTTTTTATCACAGAGCTGGTCCTCTTGAATGCACTGCAACATACATAGACACAGAAAGTGATACTGGTGCTGTGTATTTGTGTTGGTGTCATGGGAAGGGTAGGCTTGGGAAAGTAGTGCATGTCCAATTATTTGCCAAGCAGAGCAGTTGAAAATGTACAAAAGCAATATATGTACAAAATAACCGGGTATCAGACACTGTGAGGTAAATTCATGCATCCTGTTATAACTATATGAATTGTCAGTCCAAAAGACATTCATAATGTTATAATAGGATGGATAAATATTTGTTTAAATATGTGTGGTTCTGCCTACAGTATGGTGTTATGTTATTGTCAGTAATTAGACCATCATTCTACTTTATAATGCAAAAAGGATATAAATGTTATACCCATAAACCGTTTCCCTAATAACAATGTTAGAAAAATACATGTAACAAGTTCAAATACAGTTCGGAAGCAAGCAGTCTTATCCCCATCACTACGGTACATATTGCGTCATTTTGACCAATTTTGATATCTAAAACCATGTTGTTTGTCTTTGCGCAATAAAGATGTGCTTGTATTGAACGAAATAACACCGTTTGAACGATGTTTTTTTGTTTGTTTTTTCTTGTGTTTTTTTTCCAATTTGGCAGTAAAGGAGACTTGCCACCACTTTAATCACGTCACAACACATAGCTGTTTTCTCTAGATCTGCATGAATCAGTTTGCAACAGGCTGACCAAATTGAAAGAAATGAGCGATTCAATTTTTCTTTCATGTTCACTCCAGTTAATTCAGTGTCTACTTTAGAATACTCACATGCAGTAAACACGTCAATGGTATAGTTTGTGTCACTATATGTGTTCTGTCCAGAATTTGCATTTTTTGTCTTTTAACTGCGAATAAGAAAAACAAGGTAATGTCGTCTTAGCAAACAAAGCCCACGTTCTGCAAGCTGGGAAATTGTGACATAGTCTTTTCAGATTCCTGAACGTGCCTCAACAAAATAAACCGTTAATGATCCGGAAATACGGCTTGATTCGGGAGATCTATAACCTATTATTGGTATGAATGTGAAGATTTTTTTCTACTATGTTTAGCCAAATTTGGTATTGGCAGACAAATATATTTCCAGAGAAAATGTCAGTGTTAACGTTTTCCATGTCCACACACATACACACAGACAACGGAATAATGGGTTATAATATAGTGAGTCAAAAATGAATGATTAAGTGGTTTAGATTCAGGAATCATCATACGTCTTACAACAACTACTACTACTGACATCCCAATGCATGTGTCAAATACATAAATGTACAGAGAAACTGGTAGATACAATTTATATGTAAAATGGTATGTTAAATGTATGAAGTATTAGTGGAAATTATAAAGGCTGCAAGTAACAGGAATCTGTAGACAGGCATATGAAATATTCGTCGAACAGGACAATGGAAGAGAAAACTGGGCATACTTTGTGAAAAAATATTTTAACTATACATGGATTTGGGATTGTGTGGATGTGACAGGGAGTAGGATTTTAAGAGGGGTTTATTTTGGAATTTAAAGACAGACTTACAGCTTCATATCAACAAAATTGATATTCCAGAATGCCAAGTTCTAATTGGTTTCTTAGTTTTAAAAGTATGTTCAAGCCAGAAAAAATATATCAGGGTTGCAACAAATAAATGTCATAGAATAAGTATTGCCAGATTTAGACAGAGAACACTTGGCTTAAACAGCTAAACGCACATCCAGGGTGGTTTTACACTGACCCATTCACACTCTCCCCTTGTCCAGTGTGTTGGTTCCAAGGAAATGATGAAATACTTGCTTTTTATTTCATTGTAAAGTATATGACAATGTTAGTGATAAATGCATCATCTTCCAGATAAGTATTGCAAGGAGTAAGGATGTCACTGGTGTGTTGAAACTGAACTTGATGATGATACAGTTAGATCACTGGCGAAGTTTATTGCTGAAGCATAGTATATTATTCTAAAGAAGAGTAATACATGTTAAGAGCTGCAATACCCATACAGAGAAAAAAAAGAAAAACGAATTTTGGTTGTATTAACTAGAAAAATGGATCGTCAAGTGTTAGTTTATCCGACTACAAGTTTGTTTTTTTCTGTTCGATTTTATTTAATTGTTTTCACCATTTTTGCTCTGATTGTACCCCCATGTCATAGAGCTGTACAGCTAATGACATTGAATATTTCAGTGTTCAGTGTTTAGTACTGCTACTGCTACTACTACTGCTGCTGCTGCTGTTGCTGATGCTAACAGAGGTGCATAAATTTACTGCGATTATCTAACATCGAATAATGCTTGACCAAAATATTGTTCAAAATGATTAGAAGTGTCTTGAAACGGTTTTCTTTGATATTCAACAGATTTGTGATATCAGACTTTATGTCTACAAATAAAAATAACCCATAGAATAATTGCCAAAAATATCTTTCTGGTTACAATGAGCGTCACATTTACAATACAGGATCGTATTTTCTGTAAAGAAAATAATGATTTCGTTGCATATTTTTCGGTCGCAATGCAGACATATTCAAGCCTTCTCGGATTCCATTGAAATGCTATACATGTTAAAATGTTCAAACATAAAGATTTTGCCAGACTGTCAGTTTTTTTAATTGACAAATGCTTGAAAACAGGTGTTACTTTCGATTTCTTTTAACTGTTGGCAAAATCATGTATTTTCAAGCGTAAAATCAACAAGCGTCTTCCAAATGTGAATAAATTCCAAATATTGTAAAACACTTTTTTTTTAAAAACAAGTGTATAATTCAATTATGAATTGTGAAACAGTGTTTCTTTCAAATTAAATGGATGTATTATAAAGTAATACTTGTCAGTAAAGATAAATAACATATAAGCTTACTAATTACGAATACATGCTGAGTAGTACTCAAAGAAATATCATGAATAATTTTCTTTTGATGGAAATCAGCGTTTCAAGTACATTATTTATCAACTTCTTACTCACGAAAATGGGAACATGAACAACCACTGGGTGTACCACAGTGAATAAAAAGAACACAGCAGAAAAATAAACAAAGATTAAATAAAAATATTGAACAAATGGAAAATGATTGGGGTATACAAGTTTACAATTTTTACCTGTAGGCAAAATCATGTATTTTCAAGCGTAAAATCAACAAAAAAAAATCAATATAAAAATACATGATTGGCAAAGCAAATTTGCTCGTGCATAATTCATAATGTGCAATTGTATATCTTTACACTTGACTTGGTATGTAACTCTTCATGGTCAAGATATTGGTTACCCTAAGGACTGTAAATTCATATTGTTTGTAAACCTTTGCACAGTAAACTAGTGTTACCTGCACGCCCTTGCACAGTGAAGTAATATTACCTGTCAGTCTTCACACACTAAACTAGTATTGCCTACACGTCTTCACATGGGATAAACCAGTATAACCTGCATACATTCGCACAGTAAACTAGTATTACCTGCATGCCATCACACAGGAATGAGGAATCAGGACACTGTGGAAAGACACAGAAACTTTCATCAGAATGGTCGCTGCAGTCAGGACGGAAGTCACACACCAGCGTGTATGGCACGCGCTGAAACTGATGCCTGCACGTGAACATGGGCGGAAGGGGGTCCATGGGGGGATGACAAAAAAACTGAGACATCATGTCCTGTACCCAGCATGCACTCTGTCCATCACATGACAGGAAGTTCTGTGTCAACTGCCCACTGGGACAAACCACGAGACGGTTTCCTTCAATGGAAAGAGGTGGAGGGTTGTCTCTTGTGCGATAGATCACACGTCCTGTTTTTCGATGGTTTGTGTGTTTCTCACACACATAGCCAGCATACACATTTTTTGAACATTCAGTATGGCTGATTGCAGTCAGCTGAAGACCATCATATTCAAACTTAGGTGTGTATCTCACCATTCGTTCCATCCACGTGCAGGTGTGACTCCAGTATCCAGCTATATAATAGTTATAACCTATCACGCCATCCGTCCACTGAAACGAGTTCCTATACCTGGTGATACATGAATGGAAATATGTGATTGATCATTTCATACAATGCGTCACAAACACACGTGCTAGTACACATTCTTTGCCCCCCACCCTCCCTTCCCGTCCCCTTCTCCCCATCCATCACACACACCCACACATGCATACATATATACGTACATACACACGCACACACACATGAACACACATTTTTGGCAAGAATGGAGCACACAAGCGGAGTCCAGTGAAATACTCTGCCACCCTGTACTGACGTAGTAATGACGTCATATTCCACCATTCCATTGCGTCATTGAGACTGACTAGATGAGCTCCACGAAGCTCGCACAACTCTGACGCATCCAGCCAAGTCATTCGTGAGTCTGGCTTGACATAGAAATAACAACTGTCACCCAAATAGAACTGGCCTGGGTCACAGAGGTGGCTGGCATAAGGACAATTCTCTTCGTCTTGCGCATCTGCACAGTCGGCGTGAAGGTTACAAGGAAAATGATTTTTCAGTTCTGACCAGTATTCCACGGAACAATTGAACGTTCCGTCAGGAAACTGAACAGGTTTGGAGGCATTTGGGTGAAACGTGAACAACAGCTTGAAGCCCGTTCTGGCTTGAATGTTCACATTTGTCTTCATATGCACGTACACCACGTCAGCTACATACACACGTGATCGAGGAGGTGTCGTTCCGTGGACTGTCTGTTTGATATATCTCAAAGAGGTACCACCCACCATGATACTGACAGAGTGGGGTGATAACTTATATGATGTGGACAAGCGGAAAATGTCCAGATAGATGAAGGTTAACATGACGACATTCATTGGTGGTATACGTAATTCACCAATGACGTTCAGGGCTAGCTGATATTTCGTAACGCCATCAAACCCTGGTGATGTCACGAATCCTATCAGAAAACAGTAAGATCAACAAGTAAATAGAAAAAAATACTAAATAGGAAAATAACTAAATAGACAAATAATATTAAAAAGAAGAAACACTCTCCATTTACAAGGTACACAACTTCATATCCTTGCTGCTTATGCTCTGAGTTCAGCTGACACACAAATAAATGAAAGGTGCATAAGAACAAACCCAGACACTTCCTCAACAACAACAACAACAAAGAGAAAAAATCCGAGTCTGTCCTTACATCGGTAATTTGACATGTACACACAGCAGCTAGGCCCGTGTTGACACTTGCTTATATAAAATCAAAATCAGAATAAGACAAACAAAGATGTAATAATATATTACATTTCTATGTCGCGATATCCAGTACTAATGTTGCTCAAAGCGCCTTACATCATCCAGATAGATATGAAAACATTACAGCAGCTCTTTGTCAATCCAGTGCATTCACAGTTGAGAATCAAAAAGCATAATCCATCAAACAATGAATATTAAGACGTGAATAATATCTGTATTGAAGTTAAATACATTCCACGAGGCACATATTTCCTAAAATGGCTTTTAGGAAATTTTGTTGTTTGTAGGAACCCAAATCAGATTCTGGTCTTCAATCAGAGCCGATATGTAAAACAGATATAAATCATTTAGAATTATATGTAAAGAAAACCACCACAGATTTATGTTTTCTTTTTTTGCTAGGGTCTTTGCAATTTGGATTAATATCTAGAATTTAAATATCTTCTTTCAGTCTTTCACAATTAAGGCTTGTATTGGCCTACTATTCAATTTTCGACGAAAATTCGTAAAATTGTCCAGTTCTTTTATTTCGTAACAGTTCTTTTATTTCATAACTTGAATATCACTCTTTCCAAAATCATTTTTATAATAAAAAAAAAGGAAAAAAAAGAAAGATCACATGTTTTCATTTTTAGTAGGGTCTTTGTAATCTGAATGATTATCCAGAATTGAAATATCTTCATTCATTCTTTCACAATTAAATCTTGTATTGGCCTACTATCATTTTAAACGTAAATTATTCAGATCAGTATTTAATTGTATTCTGAAGCAGGGGAACTTGACACATGTGAATGTTAGCCACAAAATCACACAATTTTGAGACTCCTGGCAAAATAGCTTTTTAAGGGTAGGAAGTAACAAGACCAGTGCGACTCCCCAAAGGGACAGACGTTCATTCAAACGTACTGAAATAATTCACAGAAGGCCCCTGGGGATCTTTGTACAAAAGTTATTTCGGAAAGAGTGATATTGACGTTAGGAAATAAAACAACCGGACAATATTACGTTATTTGATAGATTTAATAGTTGGCCAAAACAAGCCTGAATTTGTAAAAGAATAAATGAAGATATTTCAGTTCTAGATAATTATTCAAACAGAAAATGCTCTATTGAAAACGAAAATATATAGTATATGGTAGCTTTCTTCGCATAGATATGATTCATGAGTGTTTGACGTTGAATGTGTCTTAATTTCATTGACCGGGGCGCGGCAGGGTACCCTTGTATCACGGTCAATAGCTCGGTGTACGCCCCAATTTTTTTTCCCCCTTCTTTGGAACATGTAAAAATAAGTTCAGCAGACACCGGAGAACAGAACATTTTAAGACTAGTCTACATCATTCCTGGGTGGGGTGCCTGGTAGGCCTCTCAGCCTTGCAGATTAATTATTTTAGTTCATGATTTGAGCAGTTTTTACTGCAAAAATGTTTTGATATTATGTTTCAAATAAACAATAATCATTTAAAATATTTAATCTTGAAACTGTATGCTTCACATGCGTCCATTGTACTATATTCTTCTACTTTGCATCTACATATCAGATACGTTTCTGATAAGTGAATGGTTGTGAGGCATTTACACACACACACATATATATTACCCATTTGGCAAGGAGTTACAATATATTTTGCTGACGAGTATTGGCTAAAATCGTAAAATTGTTTGGCTGAAGTAGAAACACGTCTCCAAGAGCAATCATCAATGAACCAAAACATACACACCATTACTCACATGCACCCGAACCCAAACACTCAGAAACTCTTACTCATGCACACAGACATGCATGATTTTATCGTCACACATGTCATATAATTACTTGAAGCTTTAAGATGACCATCTAGCATCTAACAAATTAGAGGGAGAGAGAAAGAGAAAGACAGACAGTCTGACGGAGAGAGAGAGAAAGACAGACAAATATCAAAAGGGAGACAAGCAGATTGTGGCGAACTGAGACAGACATAGAGAGCTCACCTTTATTTTTAGTGGCATGGGTAATATTAAGTTTTGGTGTAAGTGACTGATGTACTGCAGAAAAAGACACATGCATAGAATGATTTGATGAAAACGAAAAAATCCCCAGTTTCATATCGATTCTGCTGGAGATCACGAAAAACTTTATCCCGGACAACTGTTCTTCACATAAAGTCATCTCACCGTATGAAGAAACACTTCGTTTTGATTTTCCATATTGAATGTTGAGTGATGCCTTTTCACACTCAAGATGAAAAGAACGCAAGTGGAATTGTACTATCATGTTTGCAGGGACATGCAGGGCTATTCGACATGCTCTTCGGTTCTTCTTTACCGCTTTTTTCCCATCATAATGTAATTCACCCTTCAAGGCAGTTGTTCTGACGTATATATCATCTCCCCATGACAGATAGACACCCTTTTTAGAACGGAAACACTGAACATAGTCATGCGTGGTGAAGTTAAAATGTTCAGAAGAAGGTGTCTGTGATGATCTGTTCACACGTGTCATTAGTGCTGGCGATTCTGTAGCTCTGTTCTTGACATTGGTAATGATGTACGTAGACATCAGTCTTCTGTGGAGCACTGTACTCTGATTGTCATTGTGACGTGATTCCTCTCTTGTTGGATCCGTTCTACTGAGATGTTCTGTAACAGAATGTGGATTTGAATTACCCGTATTCTGACTGCAAAATTGCTGGCCCTTCACGAGCGGAAGTAGATAGAGCTTCAGAGCCTGAAGTGGCGTTCGGTCCAACACACGTCTGCACTGCTTCATTCGGTGTCAGTGCATTAATGCATTGGAATGTTATGGTAAGGTCGCGGCCATTTTCCAGTCTTTGACAGTATAGATAAAATAGAAATAGGTCTACATTTTGATGGATCTAATCGACATGAAAAAATGTCGATACGTTGTGTAGCTATGTGATAATTAGTTGATTTCCAAATCGATTTTAAGATAGAGAGAGAGAGAGAGAGGCGGGGTCGGGTGGGGGAGGCGGCGGGCAGAGAAACAGACAGGGAAAGAGACAGAGGCAGAGACAGCGGGAGAGAGAGTGAGAGAGATATATATGGTACACCTGTATTGTATTCTTTATGTATTTGTCAAACAGTAGGCCAGATCATCACACATTCGAATCGTGTCCAGCCCGTTCAGGATGATTAAAACATCAAGTAGAGAAAGAGACAGGTTGACATAAACCAGGGATTAGGTGCCAGTTGCATTGCTTGGTTCTAACTTTTTGACAGTTTCACGTGACTAAATGCATACGTTGCCATTGGTCAGTTCCATATGACACACAGTTAGTAGCGGGTTACGACCACACTAGGCTCTTCCATCCGAGCAATGCAACTGGCTCCAGGAGAGGCCACGAGTTTTGGGATTCAAAGAATGCTGATTCACCACCCCTTCCTCTGTGAGGGTCTGCTTTCTTCACTCAGAGTGCATTCATTACAATTTGTCTATGGTGTGCATTCGTTTTCCTCGTGACAGGTCTTTCCCTTGGGGTTTTCATTCCACATTTCACCTTCTGCCAGACGCGAGGAAGAAGACACGGGACGTCAGTCTATTTTCCTCATCCTCGTCCCAACTTCCCAGCTGCCTTGCACCCAGTCTTTTGCCCAGTTCCCAAACTCTCCATTCCCCGTTGTCCTTCTCGTCCCTAAAGGCTTGTTCATGTGTAAATAAATGTCTCCTCACTCACCTATCACTTAACTGAATAACACACACAATGAAATTGATCGAAAAAAATGTAAAGGAAATTCATCCTCACTCATTCACACATTCACAGTATGGCTAAATGTACGATGTACACATCATTTCACCATACACACTGTGAATACTCAAGACTTGAACTGGGCAGCTGTCTCCATAGCACCTCTTCACTCTGAACTGACACCAACGACGGCGCTGACTCATGTTCTCCACATGAACAGTTCACTGTTTCTCATCCATATACAGTGAAGTCAGGTTAGGACGCTTAACATTCAGTCTCTGTATGGTGCCAGCTGTGTGTGTGTGTGTGTGTGTGTGTGTGTGTGTGTATGTGTGTGCAGTCTGTGTGTTGTGTGTGTGTGTGTGTGTGTGCAGTCTGTGTGTGTTTTGTGTGTGTGTGTGTGTGTGTGTGCGGGGGCGGTGGGGTTAGCGAAGTCGTCTTGGGCGGATGACACAGCGATAGCCTCAGTGAATCACTTCAGTCCGTTAACAAATCATTTCGAAAACAGTGTGAAATTCCGTTAACAAATCATTTCGAAAACAGTCTGTGAAATTGTCATGAGTAAAGAATAAAACCGTGACTCTTTTTTTCCGTGTGGTATATTAATATATATTAATAGCACCTCCACGTTCAGAAATTGCCGTTAACATTTAAGTTTGTCTCCCCCATACATTCCAAGCCCCTTACCTCTGGAACCCTTTTCCAGGCGCGCTATATGTATACTTTCGAAATAACACCATTTCAGTCAGTGACATGTACACAGCATCATAACGTTGTGGTGCTAAACCGGGAGTATATATAATTTTATTAGTCTCTATCACAGTGGTAAAATAACAGTGTAATTTCAATGCTGTATATTCAAAATGACAAAGATTTTACAAATGCCACGGAAATGGTGCCATCGAAATAGCACCACCCAATTTTAAGTTTGTCTCCCCCATACATTACATGCCCCTTACTCTGGTGGAATATCCCAAAAAGGAAACCCTTTTCAAGGTGGTCCAAGTTTGTTTAAACTTCGTCGCGGTTTATATATACTCCCGAAATAGTACCATTCCAGTTACAACGTTGTACACGGTAGTATAACGTGATGGTGCTAAATTGGGAGCATATATATTATTTAACTCAATAACAATAAAACTGGGAAAAATATTTTAAAAAGCACTCTTTCATCCCTGCAGCACGGTTTTCCGGTTTATATATATTCCCGAAATAGCACCATTCCTGTCACAACGTTGTACATGGTAGTATAACGTGATGGTGCTAAATCGGGAGTATATATATCATTTTGACAATGTACAGTAGTCAATGGCCGTTGTCGAAATCCAGATTTCTTGAGCCGACTACTGTTCGGAAATTGGAAACCCCAGTCAGAATACCATTTCAGGATTCCTGCTTGGCTAATTTCAGGAAGTGAACCATTTGAGAATATGCGTTGATAAATCGAGAGATGGCCCTGAATAATACCATCTTTAATGATAATTAACAAGAAGTACAGCACATTCACAATGCAAAGCTGGAATATAATTTCACTGGCAATCTCCACTGACAAGACAAAAATACAGAACTCATATACGGCACTCGCACTCTCTACACCTAACATACAGAGCCAACACCCAGTTTTCCACAACCGTGAACAAAGGTAATATTGTATCATGATTTTCAAACTCAATAACAATAAAACTGGGAAAAATGTTTTAAAAAGCACTCTTTCATCCCTGCAGCACGGTTTTCCGTTTACAGGATTTTTATCCTTCATTCCTGGAGGCCGGAAAACCGTGCAGCAGATAATTCCCCCTTTCCTTCCTGCCGCCCGGAAAATCGGTTCTCGCGGTAAACGCTTTGAACTTTCCGCGAATCGCGTCATCAGTGCGCGTCATCTATCCTTGACAGGGTCACTAGTCGGGGCAGTGTTTATGAGTGGAATGGATGCCAGACACCCCGGACACAGAAAAACGGAATGTGTAGTAAGTTCGGATTGTGACCAGTTTTCTGATGATGAGTTTTAGAATGCTCTAACAGATAATGATTTTGATCTGTTTCAAATGAATGACAAGGAGAGAGTGCAATTAGCTGTTGCTACAGAAGCACAGATAGCAGGTGATGAAAAGTTCAAAAAGTAACAAGTGTGAAAATTGTGGTGTATACTGGTGCAGTAACTGGCATGACTGCTTCAAGGTATATCACACACGTGTCACCTTTGTGTGGCATATTACGTGATGATTGTGACATGTACATACATATTTAGAGACAGTATCGTTTCTGAATAGTTTTTGTTCAAGAATTATGCAGATAATGATTTGAATCTGGCTCAGTGACTGCTAGTGTAGTGAAAGACATATATTTTCTTTGAGACAAAGTTCAAATCATTCATGTGATAAGTGAACGATGACAACTCCAGCAGAAGCAAGACCATAATCGAGCAGGACAACCAGCTGAAAACAGAAAAGGCCGCAGCCAACACCTTTGCGGAACAGTACTGAGAGGAGAGTACGATCCACATGTCCAGACAGTGCATCAAGCAGGTACAAGAGGAAACCACGAAACTTATGACATCAGACCCACATGGCATAGATGACAGCTGTACGAGCGAACCATTCACCATAAAGGAGCTGAAACAAGGCATTCGCAAGCTGAAGCCCAAGAAAGCTTCGGGGCCTGATGGTGTCACTGGCGACATGCTGAAGCACCTGGGACCAGCATCCAGAAGAGTGCTGCTTCAGATCTTCAATTACAGCTGGACAGCAGGAGTTGTGCCTTCCATCTGGAAAGAGGCAGAGATCATCCTGATCCCAAAGAAGGGAAAGAACAAGAAGGACCCCCACAGCTACAGACCAATCAGCCTTCTGAGCTGTGTCAGCAAGCTGCTGGAAAGGATGGTCAACCGCCACCTCACCTTCCTCCTGGAAACACAGAACATCTTTTCACTTACCCAGACCAGCTACAAAAAATTCCGCAACACAGAATATCAACTAGCCCTCCTTGTCCAGGACATCGAAAACTCTTTTCAGGAGAAGAAGGAGACACTGGCCGTGTTTTCTGACCTGTCAAGAGTGTTTAACAAAGTGTGGAAGGAGGGCCTCATCCTGAAACTTCTCCAAGCTAGCGTATGTAGCAAGATGTACATGTGGATCCACCACTACCTCTTAGGCAGGACTGCAAGGGTCAAACTAGACGGCTTCCACAACAGAAAGGTCAAGCTACGTGAGGGTGTCCCCTAGGGAGGAGTGCTTTCCCCAACATTGTTTGTTGTATATCAACGACATCAGAGACAACATCACGAAGCACGTCTCCATCCGCTGAACACACCAGCACGGCCTCCTACCGGCTTCAGAAAGTTGTCAGCAATATCGCTACATGGACAGAAGACTGGAGTCTTGAGCTCAACACAACAAAAACCAACTCAACACTTCTCTCACTCCACCGCCAACGAGCAAGTCAAGCTGAAGCTCCAGGGACAGGTCTTTCCCCAGACGGATATACCAACATTCCTTGGCGTCAAGTTGGACACCCGCCTGACCTGGAGGCCCCAGATTGAGGAGATGGAGAGGAGAGGCATCCGCAAGCTAGCCCTGCTGAAGAAGCTGGCCAGGACAACTTGGGGAGCAGACAGCAGGCTTCTCACCAGGGTCTACATGGGAGCGGTCAGACCCACCATGGAGTACGCCTCAACCTCTTGGGGCACAGCCTCCAAGACCAACAAGAGCCGGCTCGTCAAGGTCCAAAATATGGGACTACACCTCATACTTGGAGCCATGAGGTCCACGCCAATCCATGACATGGAGAAAACTGCTAACGTTGAGCCCCTGGAGAGAAGACGCGACCTGAAAGTCTTGATGCAGGGAGAGAAGCTCAGAAGACTGCCCTCACACCACCTACACCACAGACTGGAGCAGCCCACCAAGAACCGTCTCAACCGTCAGAGCCTCAACCACCAGTATAAAGCACTCAGAGCACAGCACAGCGATGTTCTGGCAGCAAAAGGGGAGTCTTGCACTGACCTTGCCTTGCCTGACTGGAGGCTCGACCAAGAGATAGAGGCCACCATCAGCCTCAGAGTTCCTGGCATCACCACCAAAGACCAGCAACCAGCTACTCTCAAGATCTTGACTCTGGCCATGATAGAGGAGTCCTACCCCGCCATCTCCTGGACCCATGTATACATGGACGGATCAGCGGAGGAAGCCACACACAACGGAGGCAGTGGTGTCTACGTAAAATTTCCCGATGGAGAGCACAGCAGCATCGCACTCCCTGGAGGAAAGCTCTGTTCCAATTTCAAAGCTGAAGTCCTGGCCATTAAAACAGCAGCAGAATTCCTCTCCTCCTCTCCATCTTCACTGACTCCATGTCCACACTCCAGGCCCTTGACTTCCCTGATCCTGGTCCACTGATCCAGTCCCTTAAGGCCTCCCTCGCAACCCTTACCCAAACAGCCCCAACGACCCTCCAGTGGGTGCCTGCACATGTACGCCTCCCAGGCAACGAGCGTGCAGATCACCTTGCTAAGGAAGGAAGCCAGCTCACACAGCCAACCGTTCCTGCCACGTATGAGGAAGCAAAAACTCTCCTCTGCAGCAGATTCAGAAGAGGCTGGGTCACCCTGAACGGAGGCTACCAGGCACACCAGGATCCCATCAGGACACTGGAGAGGAGACACCAGACTACCATCTACCGCCTTCGCACAGGATACTGCGGCGCGGCCTCTGAGCACACCTGAAGAGGATTGGAGTGGCAGCTGACCAGACCCCATCCCATATTTTCCAAGACTGCCTGGGGGTGCTGACCTCAACACCAAGCTCTGGGGGACGGTAGCCGATCTTCGCCAGACGTCCGAGTTTGTGGCATCCCTCGGACTTCGACCCTGACTGCGTAGCTGTCAAACGCAAAATAAAGAAAGAAAGAATTCATGTGATAAGGACAATAGCAGTGACAGTTATGACAGTTTTTCATGGATATGACTAGCAGTGTGGCACTGAGATACATATGAGGCACTATTTGGTGAGTACCTGCATGATGTGCATAGTCTTCAAGCAAAACACTGTCCTGCATGTAGCACGTACTTGTATGCATTTTGTTTGACCCCAAAAAGTCACCTGTTTTACACCTGAGTGTCACCAGAGATGTCACCCTTTAGTGTCAACAGGGTCTCAGACAACTTCTCACATCAATTCTGAACACAACAGTATATGACAATCTTAGTGTACTGTAATGAGCCGCGTTACCATAACCCTCCAAAATAAGTACCCTGCTTCATACTTTCTTTCTCTTCTCTCAATCCAGGAATGAAGGGAATATGCGAATGGTAAGGATCTCGGAACAAGGGGGAGTAATGGTTCATAGAAAAATAGGAACGAAAGAGCGGACACAAGAAAAAGTGCATATTCACGCAGTGGTAGCACAAGAAATTAACCAAATAACCTATCGTGTTAAAACCTAACGTACACTTTCTTTTCTTGTCAAATCTTTACACACCCACACCACTGATCGAAATACATTCAAGTAAGTTGACGAGTGACTTCTTACCTGCCATAGGTAGCGTACACCAACGACCACCACAAAGACACGACAACGAAGACAGACGAAGAAACACAGAAGTGGATCCAATGGAGGACAGGCGGCCCTCACTTCAAATGGTGCCAAGACGTCGGGGCAGCTACCCCACCAACAACGGAGACGACCCGTATACTACGGCAGTTGGGCTGCAAAAGCTTCGAATATTGTTCCTGCCCAACAATATTTCGCACACGCTCAGGTGAACTGAGTAACATGCAGGTGATCCGTGCACAATCCGAGAATCCTACCCGAACTGATGGATGGGAGGAGGAAAAGTGAAAGGAGAGGGTGGAGAAAAAACGAAGACGGCCACACGTCCAAACTGTCGTTACAAGTTGTGACACATTTACAGATATGTTGCTTATATTCTTGTTCACAAGATGATAAAGTTAAATGTGATTTCTTCTCCATTTGTCTTGCCAGTAACAACTTCTTGTCTTTAAAAGGCTGGAAGGTACGGACCTCTAAACGATTTATTTAATGTTCGTACAGTCAACGGGTCTGTTAGCCTAAACAACAAAAAACAATAAATGTAAATGAAACTAAATAATAAATAATTACCAAACCAATGACTAAGCACTTTCCTTTTTTTTTTTCAAAATTTTTGGATATGGCCTATTTCGTCCAGCATGGTTTCTACCTCCAAACTATTGCAATGATACGTCTGATCCATTTTCGCAAGTCATTTACAATTTTCCGAAACACCGAAACTGTATTTAAAACATGGGGAACCACATTAGCTACTGCGTTTTACATTTGTGCAAAATATCAGGATGTCTTAAGAAAATGCAATGTTTAGGGCAGATAAGAAAAGAGAAGACTTGGAAAAAAGAAGACATTCTCAGACACAAGAAAACAAAATCAATATCCCACAGACTGTTCAAACAATTCTCACTAGCTTTCAACCTCAAGCTGTCTTCAGCCACCTCAAACACGGCAATGAGAATGAGCTGTGATAGACTGAAAAATTCTCTAACGAAATATGAAATAAAGAACACTGGTTCCGTAAGAAAAGAGTGTGACACATGCACACACAAACACACACACACACACACACACACACACACACACACACACACATACACACACAGGAAAGGGAATCACACACACACACACACACACACAGAGCATAAGACATTCAATTCCTAAAGATGTAGTTGATGACTTTTCTTCCAATATTTCATTAGCCACTGAAAAGATTTTGAATGATTATTCATTGCTTAGAATGTTTTCGGAAATGTTGGTATCCTCCTTTGATGTGTTATAATTAATGTTGCTATTTATATTTACATTGTTGTAGGTTAATACTTGATATGCATACACATATTCTCCTTCCCATGACACATCATTCAATACACACCACAATCTCTTTAGACCTTTTTCTTATAATATACTTTTCCTCTGATATATAACATGAATACTTTTTTTACACTAATATTCACATGCATTCCCTTTCCTTTATCCACTTCTTTACTCCTTTCCGTCTAAAAGCACTTATAGTGAATAGACGTCAAACTGAAGATAAAACACACAGGAAAGGGAATCACACACACGCACACGCACAGAGGAAAAGACACAGCATACAGACACACATACATACATACAAACTAACTAACCAGTTAACTAACTTAACATATAAATACATAAATTGAAAAAAATAAAACGATCACGTTAAGGAGGAGAAGAAGAAGAAAAAAAAAGGAGAGGTAGTTGGAGTAGTAGTGGTACAGGTAGAAGGAGATGTAGTAGTAGAAGGAGAATATTCATCACATCAACATTATCATCGTAAAAAAAAATGTAATCAGTGAAATGAATGAATAAGTGAATGAGTATACAAAGAGAAATATAAAATAAATAATTTCATACTTGCCAATGAGTCAACAACAACAAAAAGGAGAAAATGAATAAACCAAGCAATTAATTCACGAACGTAATTGATTGGTTGATTAGTTCATGCAATTGAAAGGATCAGTTGATCAACTAATCTGCTTGTGGAATTCATCAACAACCAATCATTTTATTAATTAATTATTTGCATCAGTCAGTTAATCAGACAACATACTTAACGATTGGGTATTCCATCCATTAAGTTATTCTGTTATGATAATTATATCAGTCTGTTTTTTTATTTGCTGATTGATTGATTTGTTAATTGGTTCTTTGATTGGCTGATTAGCTGATGCAGTGGTCATTTTCTCTTTCTTATCACAGCGATACAGAGCAAACAATGGCTAACTCGTCCCCTGCATGCAACATTGTTAGCAATCGTGTCCCTGGATTTTAGTTTTCTTGTCTCACGGTGAAATATATCTGGCATATATGTCTCATATATCAAGTTCCACGCGCTCGTTCAATAGCTTATCCTCGAGATGTAATTGAAAGAAATCAAGACACATATCGGCACTTGTTATGACTAAAAGATAGACAACACCTTTCTCACGATTTGATATAGAACCTTGAGGTTGTGCCTCAGAGGACAGAGTCCTTGTCTCCCTTTGAGCTTTTCAAAGACATAGTTTTTATGTCTCAGGAACCAAGTATCACATAGCCAGGTATCTTTCTTTTCAATAAAATGTTTAAGCTGTGTCTCAAAACAACTAATACTATATAGTCTGACGTCTTGTGTCTGCTTTAAATTTGATGGTGTCTCAAACAGTGTATACCTCCATGGGAAATTTAGGATGTCTCAACAAAAAAAACCCCACTCAGTTCGGACTTTTGTGACTACATGAAGAATTGAGATCGTGCATCATTCAAGGGCTGGTTCTACTGCTTACTGAGATGTATTTCAGATAGCGGATCGCCAATGTCTTTGTAGATTTTGAAACAATACAACATTGAAGATTCGTTTCAGACAACAGGTGGCTCTTGATATGGGACTGTGTCTCCATGAAATGTTGAATCAGCGTCTTAGATAAGGAAAACCAACATGGACACCAATATATCCAGTCCCTGGCATCTTGGTAAATGTATTAAGCAAGAGTCGCTGAGAAGGTACACGAGAGCAGTGAGGATAGAATTTCTCCTTGGCGTGTTTCCCTCAAACTTCAGGAAACATCGGATCCCTTATCACCATTGAATACATCCCTTGCTACCATTTCTCATGTTCATAACATTACAGCATGTGCGCCATTTTTCACCAAAGTGAAAGGACTATACTTTCATGGATGATAGTCTGTAATAAACATGTGTTACTATGATTTTGGATTAAAAAAAAAAAAAAAAAAAAAAAAAAGATGACGAAACCGATGGGGTTATGTTCAGTGGAATAAACACAACAACACTTTTTTGGATTAAAAAATCGACAACCAAACAACATCAGATAATCTGATTGTGCACAAATAATTTCTAGGATCTGTTAATGAATGCCAACAAAGACTGTAAAATGATAAGAGACTTCAAATGAAGCTATAACTGCTTACTTTACAAACCCGATAAAGTAAAGAAATGAAGTTAGGAACTTCAAAGGCACCTGCATGGCTGCTCGTAGATCACATCAGATTTTTTTTGTTTAATGGCATACAAAAATATAATAAAATAAAAGAACACTATTGAAATGTGAAGGCTTCGTTTCGACTATACGTGTCTTTTTTCAGTAAAACTTTGTACATTGCAAGTGAAAATGACCTTGTCTATTTCGAAATCAAAATGGATTAGTAAAATGTGTATTTGTTTGTTTGCTCGTGTGGGCGTTTGCTGTTTGTTTACGTTTTGACATCACTCAGTTTGTTTTTATGGTATGTGTAAAAGATGTTCTTGTGTAATGTTTCAATGCACCCAGTGGGCTCATTAAATAAGCTTCTTGTCTTGCCACAATTAGCTCGAACAGACTTGGCAATACCTGCATCCCTCTATGCAGCTTAGTCAAACACCTTGGTGTTGTTCTTAACAACACACTGTCCATGCAAAACTTTATGTCAGCTGTCAGTCCTGCTGCTGTCATTTATAGCGCGTCAGTTCTGTTCGAAAGTACCCTACTGCCAACACACCATCTAAACTGGTTATTTCTCTCATTCTTTCTCGCATCGACAACACTAACTCTCTGTTGCCTGGTTTGCTTTCTTCATCCATCCGTCCCCTTATGCCACCCAACTCATGCTCACAAGATCCGAGCACATCACTCCTCTCTTGTGTTCTCTCAACTGGCTCACTGTGTCACCCAGAATGAAGAACAAGATCAGCATAAAAACATACATAAATCTGCCCCTTCTGAACAGACATCACATACAACATAACACTCAAAGTACATAATAAATATAACAATTTTCTGAACGATGAATTCATTTGCAGTATTAGGCACCGCAGAACTCAATATAACATTTTGTTACTATTTTGATTGTGAGACACCACTGTCGTCAGTGCCTAAACATGAGTCACCCGTGCCCGTACACTCTAGTAGGCAGCACCTCTGTATTTTTGCTATTTCCCAACAATAACATTTTTTATTGAATCGTGTGATTTTTCACATCTGAGGATGCATTTCGAACTCAAAACCACCAAAGAAAACTCTCCAGTAATTAGAGCTGATGACATCAATGGGTTTATCAAAGCCACTGCCGTGTTATCACATTTCCTAGCTTTAAGTACAGGGCATTTTCTAAAGACTTTTGTTACAAGTACTGGGACGGCCTTCGTGGTAACCTGGCTTATAAACAACATTCACTGAAAGATATAGACTACTGTCAAACAATGCAATCATTGAAGACTGAGAAACAAACATAGAATTTTTCGATTTTCTGATGCTGATAGAACGTACACCAGTTCTTTTGTTCGACTTCAGTTTCAATCGAGACCAGTAGAACTTGCACACACACACACACACACACACACACACACACACACACACACACACACCTACACCTGCACAAACATACCCGCGCGCGCACGCGCGTGGACAAAGGGAAACAGTGGTTGCAAATGTACACGTGCTCAGGTGTGTAGAATCGCGCGCACATACACGCGAATACAGAAATGCATTATCAATGGCAAACGCGCATTGTACGCGCTGGCAAAAACACAAAAGCATGTACAAACACACACAAAAAAATATTCACTTGCCACAGCATTCGCCCCATCTGCCTGTCTGTCTGTCTATGTCTCTGTCTCCCCCTCTCTGTCTCTAACAAACCGGCTGTGAAATTAACATCGCAGGGGACACGGTACAGTGGGCTGCTATGTCGTGAAAAAGAATGAGTTTTGTTCGTATATAAAACCAGTCTATGTCTTGCATTATCACGTTTCTGCTTTTATTTTTGATATATCTGTATTTTGTACAATGAAACATGTTTTATGGTGTATCTTTTTATATGTCCACTGCGGGCTGTTAACCCACAATTTCGCGCAATCCCACGATTTCTCTTACTTCTCTTTTCCTTTTCTCTCTCTCCCACTGTTTTCTCTTAGATTTGTGTTAGTAAAAGACAAGATACCAACCCTCGCAACCGAGATAAAACGTGGGAGGGGAACGGCCACAATTTCTCACTTTTAAGAGAAATCGTGGAGCCGGCCGCTTTTGTACCGTTGAGTGGTGATACGAATAGCAGAATTGCGAACATCTGTTGTGATTTTGACAACAAATCACATGTTTAAGTAAATCGTTAAATGTTAACAGAAATTCCAAAGATATTCACTTATCGTAAAATGCTGCTCAGTATGTGTAACACTTTAGATTTGTGTATTTTGAGTGGCATGTGTTACGGTGATCTCCAAGGTCACTGCACGAACATATCTGACAGTGAAACTAGCGTCAATGATTATTTTTCAATGTCACTTTTACCGTTTACCAGGGTTTCTGATGTTTTTGAGATATGAGTGCTTGAAAGAATCGAGTCCAACCACAAGCCTTTAGCATTGTAGGTTAACCAATTTACCGTGGGCTCTAATCGGAGCTGTACGGAAGAAGATTAGAGTCACTCCACAATGGAACAAAGCCAATACTGATGTGTTCAGAAATGTAATGTCAGCTGAAATGTAGGTCCAATTAGAAGATGCAATTAGATTAACAGATGTAGATGTCGATGAAGTATTATCAGTTTTTTAATGGCTATTTGAGAGAAGCAGCGGAATGCATGAAGAAACAGGTTTATTGTGGAGAAAAAAAGAAGAAAAGGAGGATGATTTGTTTGATAAGGAATGTTGTGACACAAGACGAAATGTCCGTAATCTGTGAAAGAAAGGTCGACATAGTTTATCTAAACCTGGCCGTGAATTGGTTTGTAAAGCTAGGCGAGAGTACAAACATGTTGGCTCTGAAAAACCGCACAGCTGCTAGTTCTTACGTGATTTTCGGTGATTTAATTTAATCTGCATGCAGTTTTTGGTTGTATCTTTTGTATTCTTTATTTGCTAGAGGCATCTATCTAGAAAGTTGGGCAGAATCCATTGTTCTCCCATTACAATAAAAGGTGATGTTAAGGAATTTCATTATGTACCGTAGGCGGCAAGGTGTACAGTGCCGTCATTGACACGAGATTGCAGGAGTGGGTGGAGAATAATATCACAGGTGAGTATGAAGCAGGGTTCAAACGAATTCAATCAACTATAGATCACGTGTTCACGTTGATAGCAATTATACAGAAATAACTTTGTTGAAATCGTTAAATGTATAGTGTTTCTTTGTTTTTGAGAAAGCTTTTGATTCCGTTAACAAAACTATACTTTTGCCTATTCTTTTTCTTCTTCTATTTTTTCTATGAACTAAACGGTATTTATGGGTAACTATATAGAGTGTTGTTAGTATGTATGACTCTATAAAAGCCCCCTGACCCCTCTGCACACATACACACATGCCTGCACAGAAGCACGCACGCACGCACGCACGCACACACACACACACACGCCAAACACGATACAAAGCCATTACTGTTTTTACATGAAACGTTGGTCGCATCAATAAGTACTACCCAAAAAGAATAGGTCTTTGTATCTGATAATATGACGTTCGTTTTCTGCATGTCCTTATAGTGCTATATCGAGATCACTAACTTGGCACCCAGCTTGGATATTGTACTAAATGTCATCCTGATACACAATCAAACGACAAGCGAGCATTGAGTTCTTATGTGATAACATGAATGTAAGCCAGCCATTTAGTCATCAGCTTGTAGTGATTTAGTTTTATATTCTGTCTTGGCCAGAAGATTTGCAGCAGCATTGAAATAGCGTTGGCATCACTGGCAAGGAATGCGAACCTTCCTTTCCCAGGCTGATAAGTATCTCTGCCTCTCTGCCCTCTTCCTTCCCACACTTTCAGTCTCACTCCATGTGTGTGTAGGAATCCAACAAAGTCTCTGTACTGTAGTAGGATAGTTCAGACAAAAACAGCACTGACAAAACTGAGGCCCATCTGGAATGACAGCAACATCACGCTCAGCTTAAAGATCAGACTGAAGCACTCCCTTGTCATTTCCATATTTTTATATGCGTGCGAGACATAGAATTTGACAGCTGACCTGGTGAATAAGATACAGACCACAGAGATGAACTGCTTCTGTACAATTCTTGACATCGCATACAGGGACCTCATCACAAACGATGAAGTGCTGCGTAGAATGAGTCAAGCAAGCTATTGGGCCACATGACGATCTACTGACCACTGTAAAGAAAAGGAAATTGAAGTGGTATGGCAACGTCTCGCCTTCATCAGGACTGACCAAGACCTTTCTGAAGGGAACAGTGCAGGGAACAAGAAGAGGCAGGCAGAAGAGATGGCAGGACAACATCTCAGAGTGGACAGGTCTGACCCTGAGTGAGACAGTCAGAAGGACAGACAACCGCGAGGTATGGATGAAGCTGGTTGCCTAGTGTGTGGAGACCCCACTATCTACGAAACTACGGGATAGATAGCTTGTAGCTGAGAAAAAAAGTTAGTGTCCAGCCAGTATTCTCTCCGAAGGTAATGAATGAACCAAACAACATTATCTTATCACATGATAACATTGTCATATCACGGAAGTGTGGACTCGCCTTCAATGCAGACAAATGCTTCATCACGACAGCATGGCTAAGGTTTGTAGGCATGATCTACGACGTGTATATGACAGACTGACATGAGCTGACAGCAGAGCCAACAACAAAATGAAAGCTGTATGATCAAGGGTGTCTGCATTGTAGTGGTAAGTCATTTGCAGCTTGGTCTTTGTTGAAAGATTATGACTCTCAAACTAGGAAAGGAGATTGCACTGGCTCTTAGTGCTGCAGCCTTGGGGGCTAGCTGGCCTTTGGGAACTGTCCCAATGCTGACTGTCCCAAACCCCTCTTGGCCGAGAGAGTCAGGATGTAACTTGAGCAAGACACTCTCCACTGTCATCAAATTCTAGTCAGATAGATCCTTTCACCTCTCAATTCTTGGACCGTGAATGGTTCTTCTTAACCACTATGCTGTTTCTTCCCTAACTGGTTGGATATGTTTTCTTATGAACAAATCATGTAAAAAGTAAATGATGTGCAATAGTTTTCTCCATCTCAGTATGTGTGTGTGTGTGGCTTCTGCAAACATCATTCCACTGAGGACCAAGTGACTTACTTAGTCCAGAAGATCGAGGATGGCCTTCAGGACAAACAGCATACACTGACGTTGTGGATAGACATGGAAAGGCATACAACAAAGTCTGGAAGGATGGCCTCCGGAGGAAGCTCCAGAAGAGCGGTGTGACTGGTTGTATGTACCAGTGTATCTCGCAGTACCCGAACAATAGGAAGGCCCGAGTCCATGTCAATGGAGCATACAGTCGGAAGAAGACACTAGGAGAAGGAGTTCCTCAAGGAGGTGTCCTCAGGCTTACACTATTCCTCGTCTTTATCAACGACATTGTCAAAGATGTGCCACGCAAAGTCCATGCAGCCATCTATGCAGATGATCTTGTCCTATGGTGCTCGGAGGAACACCTCACAGACTACAGCAGGTGCTGAATGTTCTTGAAAGCTGGCCAAAACAGTGGCTGGTGACAATTAATGTCAAAAAGACCACTTACACTGTTTTCAGCCTCTCACCCAAAGAACAGAAGGCCAACCTGTGCATCAATAGACAAACTCTGCTCGCTGAGAACAACCCCACGTACCTGGAAGTTACGTTTGACAAACGCCTGACGTGAAAGAAGCAAGCAGAGAAAGAAAGCAGAATCTAGAGCAAATGTTCGACTTGCCCTTATGAAGAAGCTGGCAGGAACAACATGGGGCGCAGAAACACGACCCTCAGGAGGCTGTACACTGGTAGAGTCAGGCCAGTGCTGGAGTATGGCATGACTGCATGGGGCACTACGGCCAAGTCCAACTTTGAACAGATCAGCAGGGTTCAGAATCAAGCTACCTGTATCATCACAGAGGCAATGAGGTCTACGCCAATTCAGGAGCTTGAAACCATCACAGAGCTCCAGCCCGTTGAGGACTGCAGATGCCAAACTCCTAACCCAGGCTGCCAAGTTCAAGAGGTTGCAAGGCCACCCCATGAAGGACAGACTGTCCCAGCCAACGAAAGGATGGCTGAAGAGAGGGAGCTTTGTACATCAGAACAGGATCCTAGAACGGCAACATCAAGATATCCTTGACCATGCCCCCAAAGTGATACCCTGGTGTCTTGCCGCCGACGGAAACCCCTAACCTCATCCAGTGCAGCATCCCTGGTGTTGGCCCCAAAGATTCCCAAAGTGGCCCTAAAAGAAAGTCCCTCACCCGTGAACACCTCCACACCCAGTTCCCCAAAGAGTTCTGGACTCACGTCTACACCGACGGCTCTGCAGCAGATGCCATTCGGAACGGAGGGGCAGGAGTCTATGTTCAGTATCCAGGAGGCAGATAAGAAAAGATCTGCCTCGCTACTGGCCTGTACTCCACCAATTACAGAGCCGAAGAAGAAGCATTGAAAACAGCAGCAGCCCACATCGAGGTCAGCCCCTATGACAGCCACAACGTTGTTTTCCTCTGCCTCTCTGTCTCTCTATCACTATCTCTGTCTCTGTTTATCCGTTTCTGTGTCGATCTGTGTTTCTTTCTCTTTCACTGTCTGTCTGTCTGTGTCTCTTTCCAAACCCACACCCCCTCTCTACTTCTCTCCCTCACCCCACCCATCCTTTTTTTCCCCTGTACCTCTCTGTCCCAGTTTCTTTTCACTTCTCTCTTTCGTCTTTTGGCTCTTCCCCAACACTCACTTCTTCCCTCTGCCCTGTTCTCCCTCCCGTAATTTCCTTTCTCTGTCTCTGTCTCTGTCTCTCTCTTTGTGTGTCTCAGTCTCCGTCTCTGTCTGTCTCTCTCTTTGCTCTGTCAGCTCTGTCTCTCTCTCTTTGCTCTGTCAGCTCTCTCTCTCTCTCTCTCTGTCAGCCTTTTTCAGGCAAGGGAGACAGGTGGAAGTGATTTTACTTGTAGCTAACATGGAAGGAAAAACAACAACAGTTTCTCGTTGGGTGACTTTTGAGGAGCATCGATTGATGACAAAATCAGTTAAGTATGACTTGGAAAGGCAGTAGGATGATAGGGGTGAGAAATAGGGGGAAAGTGAAGGGGACATTTTTGGTAGCAGTTTATGCGAAATACTGACATGCTGATTAATAGTAAATTATTGAAATATTTTCACCAAGAAATTACTGTTTCATTTATTTATTTATTTAGTTATTTATTTCACAAAACTATCAGTTTATGCGAAATACTGACATGCTGATTAATAACAGTTGGTTTTTTGTTTTTGTTTTTTTGTAAATACGAGTCGTACACAATTCAATAGAGTGGTGCTTGTGCCAGTGATCGTTCGTGGAACTTTATTGTTATGGCTCGTTTGGATATAAAAGAAATAAAATATAAACTCGTGGACAGAACACAAATAATGATGCTAAGTACACTATCGAAGTGTTTACTGCATACGAATATTCTAAATAGGAAACTAAATTATCTACAAACGCAACACACATTATGTAAACAGATTTCGGACGCATGGAGGCGGCCATTTTGGATTTTCTTCTTTGCTTCGATATTACTCATTTCACTAATTCGCGAAAACATATTAGTGACAGGAGGAGAAGAAGGCCGCTAAATTTTATTTGGAAATGAATCTGTGCACAAGCCCAAAAACTTAACTGCATAAATATCCATGAACGCACACACACACATACACAAATAAACAAATCCGATTTCATTGTACTGTCACGTGTACGGTTGCCCGAAACGAGAGACAACTCTGGCATCTTCGAATTTTGCACGGAAAGAAATAAAGATGAACATTCAGTTGTGGTCGACCGTGCATTGAGCAATAAATGTGGCAACTTCTCCCATATCTGATTTCTCTTTTTCATACATTCAATCGCACACAAACACAGTTGAATGCGCGCGCGCACACACACACACACATATGCAAAAACACACAACACAATGCCAATTACTTATGCAGAATGCGTATGAATTTACTTAAAGCTCAGATATATGTATACACAACTTACAGTAAACTGGTGTATGCTTTCAATTCACTATCCACAACGTGAACACAACAGATCACACTGTGTGTTCCCTATGTTTTTTATCATTATATCATTGCACTTTACAAACAGTGGAAATTGCAGTCAGTGGGATTTGTGAAGGACTATTTTGAAACATACCTTCTCAACATGATCTTTGTTTCCAAAATTGTTTTACATGCTCCAGAATAATTGTTTTGTTTGACTGCGGATGACCACTTTGATCTAACCAAACTGAAAGCCTGTACGAGTAACACAACGTCTTTGATATATATCAGTAACACAACGTTGCTTTCATATTTCATCGTAAAATATTGACATATTCTCAGCACCATTTAGGTTACTTCTTTATTCTATTTGCATTAGACGAAGGCAAATTTGCACTGACTGATTCGTGGTATTCATGTTCACTGTTCACCAGTTTATCTGACTTTTTCAATTGAATGCCCAGATATCACTTGTAAGCTCAGGTAAGTACTTGTTTTTTTATGCTGTCAGTCCCGTGTTACTCTAAAATCTGGGATGGGAACAAATATGAGTATTGACATAACTTTTGCACCAACAAAAGTTAATAAATCTGAGACATTTCCTTGAAATTCAGATACGTTCTGCTTCCTGAAGATGCACAACTTTTGTTCTTTCGTCAGGAGGTAGACTTGAACACAAAAAGTGAACACTATTGCTCTTGCTTGTATGAATTCATTTTCGTGAAACCAGTTTCTTTTTTCTTCTTTTCTTTCTTTCTTTTTTTAAATTCAAAAAAAGATTTTGCTCTTAATGTAAACTCTTCAAGATATACCTTTCCGTTTTGAACAATTACTTATTTTTTCATGGCTTCCACTGAAATATCAGAAATAACTTCCAGAGTTAATGATTCATCAGCAAGCCACTTGTGTACAAGTCTCCGAATTTCTTCCTTTGTGTATGAGATGAGAAATTTGTCCACAGCAGACGTTCGACTGGAACTAATTTTTGCCTGCAACTGTGACATGAGTCGTTTCTCTCTCAGGGCTTCCTCTGCACGTCTTCGACGGTCTAACAGGAGGTTGAGTGTGTATAGGAAGGGGTTGAGAGAGGCGTTCAGTGGAAGAATGATGATCGCCAGAAACACGCTTACCTCTCCAGGAATCATCACTCCGTGGGAAGCTAAAAGCCCCAGCACCCCAATAGGAAACCAACAGAGAAAGTCTGACATGACGACTGTGATGAGTCGACGAGCTATAGTCTGGTCCTTGGACTTCTGTGTGCTGTCTGTGGAAGACATTCGATTTCTCTGGATGGAGTAATACACAACGCCCTGGCCAGCAGCGATCAACAGAAAGAGCACAAAATTCATGATGATCATTATGCTGAAGGAATATTTCTGACCTGTAAACGGTTTCCTGGTGACTGGTAAAGGAATGCAGATCCCGGTGTGACTGTAGAAATCCCAGTGTGAAGTCATGGGCAGAAGAGGAACAGACGCCAGGAACAAACACAGGCACCACACTGTGACGCACGCTACGTGGGATGACGTGTTCCGGAAGTGAAGCTGACTGAAGGGGAACCGTAACACAAGGAAACGATCCAGTGTGATGAGACAGATAAGAAAAGCCGACACCTCGCTGGACACCAGAGAAAGGAAGCCAGCCATTTTACACGCTGTGCTGTGTCTCCATTCCGCATCTTTCCACACGTAGGTCCCCTGGTAGAGGCGGTCAGCCACACCAATCACAGCCAGGTACACACCCATCAGGAAGTCAGACACACACAGATGACTCACAAACACGCCAAAACCATTCTTCGCGGATCTGGTGAAGCAAGAGCGGTACACCAAACTTGATGCATTGCAGATTAAAGCCAGCACACTGAACATCACCAAGAGCACACGATACAGATTGGAACGCAACAATGTTTCACACGAGGAGATTTCATCAGAAGGAGCTACACAACTGGGGTTAACATTTTTGGGCAGAATTCCTGGACAGCACAGTTTGTAGTTATCGGCATAGACAGTCTGCAATTCTCTGAGTTCTTGGAACAAGTTGGGCGGAAAATAATTCATAGGAGACCCTCGCAGATCCACAACACGTAATTTTGTCAGATAATTGAACCCGTTTCCAATCATTATTTCTATATGACTATGTGACAAATTGATTGCTTGTAGATATGGAAAGTTCATTAGAACACTGACGTTGAAGGCTCTGAAAGGGATATGAGATAAATCCAGTTCACGCATGTAAGAGAAACTGGTGTCCATCATCAGACCATGAAGAGTTAATGGATTGTCAGACAGTGTTAAACTAGTTAACAATTTCATCTGCTTCAGAACCTCAGAGCTGATGGATATAAGGTGGTTCCGACTCACGTCAAGGCTGTGCAAGTTGTTCATGGCTGGGAACTGAAAGTGACGAATATTGCAGAATGCCAGACTCAAGTGAATCAACATGGTGTTGTTGATGACATCGTCAGGCTGCAACCCACTCCCTCTAGCCTCCAGAAAACGAAGATCAGGGTAAATGTGTGGCAGGAAACGACGGCTGCAGAAGAAAGCATGACCATGGCACGTACAGTTGTGTGGGCATGTCACTTGGCAGTACAGTTCATCATCTTTCTGTGGACACTGATAAACAAACAAAGGAATAACGATTTTTTTTCGTTCAAAAGGAGATAAGGACTCATCATTTAGACGTATTCTTCTTTTATATACAAATAATACAAAATCGTCGAATATACATTAATACAATGAAAACCCAACAGCTGGACAGGCTTTGCTACAGGGTTTTCATTTTTCTGTTTTTTAAGGGGTGTGGTGGGTGTGGTGGCGGGGGGTAGAGGGGGGAGTGGGGGGGTTCTTTGTTTTGTTTTGTTTTGAACTCGAAGTTGTGAAGTGTTGTCTCCAATATGTAGTTATTGATTATGTAGTCCAAAAACTGCCCTGAGCTCTTATACTTGGCTGGAAGTCCTCCTAGGAGACGGAACTCTGAAAAAACCTGCACCTGCAGAGGCTGTTCTGCACGTGGCCGTATCTGCAACTGTGGGACTGTGAGCGCCGGTAGGCGAGAGAGTGGGGAAGGCACTGCACAACTCCTCTTCACTAAAAAAAAAAAAGTCACCTGTGCTGGTCAGGCAACCAGGCTAATGTCGGAACGACGAGCTAGCCAGGCGGCTGTGGGGTGATTGTCGTCTGCCATAGACCTGGGCTGATGGGGCGCCCGTATCCTCCCACAGCGTCAGAACAGCCCTTTTTAGGGACAGCACTGCTCTCCCCACTCGGGGAAGGGGAGATAAAAGGATCCCTAAGGGCTACACCTTCTACTGCATTGGGAAGTCGGTTGGCACCCCAAGAACCTCAGGCGTTGGTCATCGTCAGGGCATGGCAGTTGATGACTGGAGAAGCGATCCTCGGACAGCTTCAGACACAGGGTCATCAGCCTATCATTTATCCCACGTGGAAAGCTGTCAAGCTGTCGTGCAAGTTTGGTTTGTATGGCAAAGCCCACACCTGAGGTACTTGGGGTGCCATCTGGCTTCCCAATGCAGTAGAAGGTGTAGCCCCCTCCAACTTCCTCCAGCTGGGTTTCACCGGCAAACCTGGTTTCGCTCAGGGCTGCTATGTCAACCTGGTAGCGATCAAACATTCTAGCAATGATTGCTGTGTGCCTTTCTGGTCTGTCCTCTCTGTCCAAAAGGGTGCAAACATTCCAGGCACCCAGAGTCAGGGCATGACTCCTGGTTCTTTTCTTCTGTTGTTTTCGACCACTAGTGTTGATGTCCAAGTAGGTGAAGTTTCCTACTAGGTACTAGGTGAGGCGGGCTTTGTTTAGGGATCCTTTTATCTCCCCTTCCCCATGTGGGGAGAGCAGTGCTGTCCCTAAAAAGGGCTGTTCTGACACTGTGGGAGGATACGGGCGCCGCATCTGCCCCAGTCTACGGCGGACGAATATCACCCCACAGCTGCCTGCGTGCAGAGTCGCGACTGAGAACTCCCAGCAGCATCCTCTGCCCGTCCCCCTTACCACTTCTCCATCGCCGCAGGGCTTGGGAAAGCTGGGTGTTGAAGGGCTAGCTCGACGTTCCAACATTAGTCTGGTTGCCTGACCAGCACAGGTGACTTTTTTTTGTGAAGAGAAGTTGTGCAGTCCCTTCCCCACTCTCTCGCCTACTGACGCTCACAGTCCCACAGGTGCAGATACTGCCACATGTAGGACGGCCTCGGCAGGTGCGTGAGAAGAATTTGAATCAGTAATAATAATAATAAGCCTCTTGAACACACATGACATGAACTAGCCAACCAACCTGAAACACCTCATCACACAGATTAGTGTCATGCACACAGACGGAGGAGGCACGGCAGTGGTACAGGCCTGGACACGTGTGGCTGTCACAGTCTGCCTCATCCTCTCCACGTGGACAGTCCAACACGTCGTTACATCGTACGTACACTGGCAGACAGTACTCCAACCCACCAGAACAAGAGAAGTGAGAAGATGGACATCTACGCTGCAAGTTGACGTCAGTGTGGAACACCTTGTAGTTTCCATCAGCTGTGAAGGTAACGAGCCCTGGACCAAATACGGACTTCAACCATTTTTTCTTGGAACTTTGTACAGTTTTTCCTTCCTTCTCGTATTCACAGTTCAGTTCGTCGGCACCATTCACGCACTGCTCCTTTTTATCACAGAGCTGGTCCTCTTGAATGCACTGCAACATACATAGACACAGAAAGTGATACTGGTGCTGTGTATTTGTGTTGGTGTCATGGGAAGGGTAGGCTTGGGAAAGTAGTGCATGTCCAATTATTTGCCAAGCAGAGCAGTTTAAAATGTACAAAAACAATATGTGTACAAAATAACTGGGTATCAGACCCTGTAAGGTAAGTTCATGCGTCCTGTTATAACTATATGAATTGTTAGTCGAAAAGACATTTATAATGTTATAATAGGATGGATAAATATATGTTTAAATATGTGTGGTTCTGCCTACAGTATGGTGTTATGTTATTGTCAGTAATTAGACCATCATTCTACTTTCTAATGCAAAAAGGATATAAATGTTATACCCATAAACCGTTTCCCTAATAACAATGTTAGAAAAATACATGTAACAAGTTCAAATACAGTTCGGAAGCAAGCAGTCTTATCCCCATCACTACGGTACATATTGCGTCATTTTGACCAATTTTGATATCTAAAACCATGTTGTTTGTCTTTGCGCAATAAAGATGTGCTTGTATTGAACGAAATAACACCGTTTAAACGATGTTTTTTTGTTTGTTTTTTCTTGTTTTTTTTTCCAATTTGGCAGTAAAGGAGACTTGCCACCACTTTAATCACGTCACAACACATAGCTGTTTTCTCTAGATCTGCATGAATCAGTTTGCAACAGGCTGACCAAATTTGAAAGAAATGAGCGATTCAATTTTTCTTTCATGTTCACTCCAGTTAATTCAGTGTCTACTTTAGAATACTCACATGCAGTAAACACGTCAATGGTATAGTTTGTGTCACTATATGTGTTCTGTCCAGAATTTGCATTTTTTGTCTTTTAACTGCGAATAAGAAAAACAAGGTAATGTCGTCTTAGCAAACAAAGCCCACGTTCTGCAAGCTGGGAAATTGTGACATAGTCTTTTCAGATTCCTGAACGTGCCTCAACAAAATAAACCGTTAATGATCCGGAAATACGGCTTGATTCGGGAGATCTATAACCTATTATTGGTATGAATGTGAAGATTTTTTTCTACTATGTTTAGCCAAATTTGGTATTGGCAGACAAATATATTTCCAGAGAAAATGTCAGTGTTAACGTTTTCCATGTCCACACACATACACAGAGACAACGGAATAATGGGTTATAATATAGTGAGTCAAAAATGAATGATTAAGTGGTTTAGATTCAGGAATCATAATACGTCTTACAACAACTACTACTACTGACATCCCAATGCATGTGTCAAATACATAAATGTACAGATACAATTTATATGTAAAATGGTATGTTAAATGTATGAAGTATTGGTGGAAATTATAAAGGCTGCAAGTAACAAGAATCTGTAGACAGGCATATGAAATATTCGTCGAACAGGACAATGGAAGAGAAAACTGGGCATACTTTGTGAAAAAGATTTTAACTATGCATGGATTTGGGATTGTGTGGATGTGACAGGGAGTAGGATTTTAAGAGGGGTTTATTTTGGAATTTAAAGACAGACTTACAGCTTCATGTCAACAAAATTGATATTCCAGAATGCCAAGTTCTAAAAAATATAATTGGTTTCTTAGTTTTAAAAGTATGTTCAAGCCAGAAAAAATATATCAGGGTTGCAACAAATAAATGTCATAGAATAAGTATTGCCAGATTTAGACAGAGAACACTTGGCCTAAACAACTAAACGCACATCCAGGGTGGTTTTACACTGACCCATTCACACTCTCCCCTTGTCCAGTGTGTTGGTTCCAAGGAAATGATGAAATACTTCCTTTGTATTTCATTGTAAAGTATATGACAATGTTAGTGATAAATGCATCATCTTCCAGATAAGTATTGCAAGGAGTAAGGATGTCACTGGTGTGTTGAAACTGAACTTGATGATGATACAGTTAGATCACTGGCGAAGTTTATTGCTGAAGCATAGTATATTATTCTAAAGAAGAGTAATACATGTTAAGAGCTGCAATACCCATACAGAGAAAAAAAAGAAAAAAACGAATTTTGGTTGTACTAACTAGAAAAATGGATCGTCAAGTGTTAGTTTATCCGACTACAAGTTTGTTTGGTTTTTTTCTGTTCGATTTTATTTAATTGTTTTCACCATTTTTGCTCTGATTGTACCCCCATGTCATAGAGCTGTACAGCTAATGACATTGAATATTTCAGTGTTCAGTGTTTAGTACTGCTACTGCTACTACTACTGCTGCTGCTGCTGTTGCTAACAGAGGTGCATAAATTTACTGCGATTATTTAACATCGAATAATGCTTGACCAAAATATTGTTCAAAATGATTAGAAGTGTCTTGGAACGGGTTTCTTTGATATTCAACAGATTTGTGATATCAGACTTTATGTCTACAAATAAAAATAACCCATAGAATAATTGCCAAAAATATTCTGATTACAATGAGCGTCATATTTACAATACAGGATCGTATTTTCTGTAAAGAAAATAATGATTTCGTTGCATATTTTTCGGTCGCAATGCAGACATATTCAAGCCTTCTCAGATTCCATTGAAATGCTATACATGTTAAAATGTTCAAACATAAAGATTTTGCCAGACTTTGTCAGTTTTTTTTTTTTAATTGACAAATGCTTGAAAATAGGTGTTACTTTCGATTTCTTTTAACTGTTGGCAAAATCATGTATTTTCAAGTGTAAAATCAACAAGCGTCTTCCAAATGTGAATAAATTCCAAATATTGTAAAACACATTTTTTTGAAAACAAGTGTATAATTCAATTATGAATTGTGAAACAGTGTTTCTTTCAAATTAAATGGATGTATTATAAAGTAATACTTGTCAGTAAAGATAAATAACATATAAGCTTACTAATTATGAATACATGCTGAGTACTACTCTAAAGAAATATCATGAATAATTTTCTTTTGATGGAAATCAGCGTTTCAAGTACATTATTTATCAACTTCTTACTCACGAAAATGGGAACATGAACAACCACTGGGTGTACCACAGTGAATAAAAAGAACACAGCAGAAAAATAAACAAAGATTAATTAAAAATATTGAACAAATGGAAAATGATGGGGGTATTCAAGTTTACAATTTTTACCTGTAAAAAAAAAAAAAAAATCAATATAAAAATACATGATTGGCAAAGCAAATAGTACTTTTAGTCACTATTTGCTCGTGCATAATTCATAATATGCAATTGTATATCTTTACACTTGACTTGGTATGTAACTCTTCATGGTCAAGATATTAGTTACCCTAAGAACTATAAATTCGTATTCTTTGTAAATCTTTGCACAGTAAACTAGTGTTACCTGCACGCCCTTGCACAGTAAAGTAATATTACCTGTATGTCTTCACAAAGTAAACTAGTATTGCCTACACGTCTTCACATGGTGTAAACTAGTATAACCTGTACACATTCGCACATTAAACTAATATTGCCTACACGTCTTCACATGGTATAAACTAGTATAACCTGCACACATTCGCACAGTAAACTAGTATTACCTGCACGCCATCACACAGGAATGAGGAATCAGGACACTGTGGAAAGACACAGAAACTTTCATCAGAACGGTCGCTGCAGTCAGGGCGGAAGTCACACACCAGCGTGTATGGCACGTGCTGAAACTGATGCCTGCACGTGAACATGGGCGGAAGGGGGTCCATGGGGGGATGACAAAAAAACTGAGACATCATGTCCTGTACCCAGCATGCACTCTGCCCGTCACATGACAGGAAGTTCTGCGTCAACTGCCCACTGGGACAAACCACGAGACGGTTCCCTTCAATGGAAAGAGGTGGAGGGCTGTCTCTTGTGCGATAGATCACACGTCCTGTTTTTCGATGGTTTGTGTGTTTCTCACACACATAGCCAGCATACACCTTTTTTGAACATTTAATATGGCGGACTGCTGTCAGCTGAAGACCATCATATTCAAACTTAGGTGTGTATCTCACTATTCCTTCCATCCACGTGCAGGTGTCATCCCAGAATCCAGCTATATAATAGTTATAACCTATCATGCCATCCGTCCACTGAAACGAGTTCCTATACCTGGTGATACACGAATGGAAATATGTGATCGATCATTTAATACAATGGGTCACAAACACATGTGCTTGTACACATTCTTTGACCCCTGCACCCCCCCCCCCTCTTCCCGCCCCCCTATCCCCCTCCATCACACACATACCCACACATACATACATATATACATACATGCACACACACACACACATGAACACACATTCTTGGCAAGGATGGAGCACACAAGCGAAGTCCAGTGAAATACTCTGCCACCCTGTACTGACGTAGTAATGACGTCATATTCCACCATTCCATTGCGTCATTGAGACTGACTAGATGAGCTCCACGAAGCTCGCACAACTCTGACGCATCCAGCCAAGTCATTCGTGAGTCTGGCTTGACGTAGAAATAACAACTGTCACCCAAATAGAACTGGCCTGGGTCACAGAGATGGCTGGTATAAGGACAATTCTCTTCGTCTTGCGCATCTGCACAGTCGACGTGAAGGTTACAAGGAAAATGATTTTTCAGTTCTGACCAGTATTCCACGGAACAATTGAACGTTCCGTCAGGAAACTGAACAGGTTTGGAGGTATTTGGGTGAAACGTAAACAACAGCTTGAAGCCCGTTCTGGCTTGGCTCTTCACATTTGTCTTCATATGCACGTACACCACGTCAGCTACATACACACGTGATCGTGGAGGTGTCGTTCCGTGGACTGTCTGTTTGATATATCTCAAAGAGGTACCACCCACCATGATATTGACAGAGTGGGTTGATGCCTTATATGATGTGACTTGGCGGAAAATGTCCAGATAGATGAAGGTTAACATGATGACATGCATTGGTGGTATACGTAATTCACCAATGACGTTCAGGGCTAGCTGATATTTCGTAACGCCATCAAAATCTGGTGATGTTATGAATCCTATCAGAAAACAGTAAGATCAACAAGTAAATAGAAAAATCACCAAATAGAAAAATAACTAATTAGACAAATAATATTAAAAAGAAGAAACTCTCTCCATTTACAAGGTACAAAACTTCGTATCCTTGCTGTTTATGCTCTGAGTTCAGCTAACATACAAGTAAAGAAAGGGTTCATAAGAACAAACCCAGACAATTCCTCAACAACAACAAGAACAAAGAGAAAAAATCCGAGTCTGTCCTTACACCGGTAATTTGACATGTACACACAGCAGCTATGCCCGTGTTGACACTTGCTTATATAAATTCAAAATCAGAATAAAATAAACAAAGTTGTAATAATACATTACATTTCTATGTTGCGATATCCAGTACTAATGCTGCTCAAAGTGCCTTACATTATCCAGATAGATATGAAAACATTACAACAGCTCCTTGTCAATCCAGTGCATTCACAATGAATAATAAGACGTGTATTGTGTTTTCGTTTTTGATGGGATCTTTGCAATTTGGATTAATATCTAGAATTTAAACATCTTCTTTCAGTCTTTCACAATTAAGGCTTGTATTGGCCTACTATTCAATTTTCGACGAAAATACGTAAAATTGTCCAGTTCTTTTATTTCATAGCTTCAATATCACTCTTTCCAAAGTCATTTTTATAAACAGACCTGAAAGATTATGTGTTTTCATTTTTAATAGAGTCTTTGGGATCTGAATGAATGTCTAGAATTCAAATATCTTCATTCATTCTTTCACAATTAAATCTTGTATTGGCCTACTATCATATTAAACGTAAATTCTTCAAATCAGTATTTATTGTATTCTGAAGCAGGGGAACATGACACATGTACATGTTAGCCACAAAATCACACAATTTTGAGATTCCTGGCAAGATAGCTTTTTAGGGGTGGGAAAAGTAACAAGACCAGTACGACTCCTGAAAGGGACAGACGTTCATTCATTTGTACTGAAATATTTTCTGGAAGGCCCCTGTGGATCTTTGTATAAAAGTAATTTCGGAAAGAGTGATACTGAAGTTAGGACATAAAACAACTGGACAATATTATGTTATTTGATAGAAGATTTAATAGTTGGCCAAAACTAAGCCTTAATTTCTAAAAGAATAAATGAAAATATTTCAATTCTGGATAATTATTCAAACAGAAAATGCTCTATTGAAAACAAAAACATAGAGTATATGGTGGTTTCCTGTGTATAGATATAATTCATGAGTGTTTGGCATTGAATGTGTCTTAATTTCATTGACCGGGGCGCGACAGGGTACCCTTGTATCACGGTCAATAACTCGGTGTACGCTCCATTTTTTCTTCTTTTTTTTTTCTTTTTCTTTTTTTCTTCTTCTTTTCTTTGTAACATGTAAAAATGAGTTCAGCAGACACCAGAGAACATTTTAAGACTAGTCTACATCATTCCTGGTCTGGGTGCATGAGAGGCCTCTCTGCCTTGGGGACTAATTATTTGAGTTCATGATTTGAGTAGTTTTTACTGCAAAAATGTTTTGATATCATGTTTCAAATAAACAGTAATCATTTAAAATATTTAATCTTGAAACTGTATGCTTCACATGCATCCATTGTACTATATTGTTCTATTTTGTATCTTCATATCAGATACGTTTCTAATAAGTAATTGGTTGTGAGGCATTACACACACACGATATATATATATATATATATATATATATATATATATATATGTGTGTGTGTGTGTGTGTGTGATAGCGTTAGCAGTGGTGAGGGTTTTGATTTAGAAATTAGAATAAGAATTGAAACATTAAAAAGAATATAATTTGGATCTGTTTCGTGATGGATCTTTATCCTGTCGTAATTATATTGCTCCTTGATTAATCAAGGACAGGATTTTGATCCAACATGATTTTGATCCTTCAAAATATTGCGATAAATGAATAACAACGAGGACAATAGGGTAGGGACGTGGTGGAGAGCGGAAGGAAGAATTGACAAGGGGAAGAGTAAAGAAGATTGGGGAGGCTGACTGAACAGACAGATATAATGACAGTGACAGTGGAGACAGGCATAGAGAGAGAGACTCACAGGGGAGGAGAGAAGCGTGTATATATTGACAATCTATATATGTTTGTTCTTTATACGCTATGTGTCACATAACCACTTTTTTTTTTAATAAATGTGCACAATATGTTTTTAAAGTTAGGGATGCTTTTTACAGTGTTTACATTGAGGCAGGATAATATTTCATTCTATAAACAGCCCCCTGAATAAGACAGACTAGATTTTAAAAGATCGATCCTTGGAAGTGGTGCCATAACTTTATAAACATGACGATGAGTGTTGGTTACAAATTTATTCTTCAGTGAGGGGGGAGCAAATCCAAATAGACCATTGTTATATAGAATTTATGTTTTCAGTGGGAGGATATCGAGAGCTTTATAATCAGATATAGTCAATGATGAAGATTTTAAAAGAATCAATTTTACAGCTCTTCTATGCAGACTCAGTAGAGGCTTTATAATACTGTCACTCACTGAATCCCACACTGTCGAGGCCTATTTAATGTCATGGCCTGGCTTCGCTGACGAAGATCTAGGAAGGGCGTTGTCCACGTCTGATGCAGGCACGCTCATGGCTGACAAGGCCAATGCGGGAAAAGCAGAGTCGGCCGCAGCGGCTGCAAGGGAAAGTCTTGTCTGGGTTCGCGGCTGCAGCGTCGTGGTTCTTCCTCCTTCTGCGTTTGTCCTCAAGGCTGGCCCTGCGGTTGTTTTCGAAGGAGGAGACAGCTTGGTGGATGGTGCGTCGCCAGGTCTCTCGATCAGCGGCTACTGCGGACCACTGGCGATGGTCAATGTGACAGGCACTGAGAGCTTTCTTCAAGGAGTCTTTGTATCTCTTCTTGGGTGCTCCTCTGTCACGGTGGCCAGTGGACAGTTCGCCATACAGCGCGATCTTGGGCAGGCGGTGGTCCTCCATCCTGGACACGTGCCCTGCCCAACGTAGCTGGGTCTTTAGCAGCACTGCCTCGATGCTGATAGTCTTTGCCTGCTCCAGGACCTCGACATTTGTGATGTAGTCACTCCAGTGGATGCTGAGGATGGTGCGAAGGCAGCGCTGGTGAAAGCGATCAAGCAGTCGTATGTGGTGCCGGTAGGTGACCCAGGTTTCGGAGCCATACAACAGGGTGGGCAGTACAACAGCACTGTACACGCTGATCTTTGTGTCTTTCTTCAGGTGTTTGTTGTTCCACACTCTCTTGTACAGCCTGCCGAATGCGCTGTTTGCCTTTGCAAGTCTGTTGTCGATCTCCTTGTCGATCTTGGCGTCAGACGAGATGGTGCAGCCTAGGTAACTGAACTGGTGGACCGACTTCAGCTCTGTCTCACCAATGCTGATGTGAGGAGCGTGGAATTCTTCCCGTGGGGCAGGCTGGTGGAGAACTTCCGTCTTTTTCAGACTGACTTCTAGGCCGAAGAGCTGCGCAGCCTCTGCGAAGCAGGACGTTATACGCTGCAGGGCCGCTTCTGTATGGGCGACGAGGGCAGCATCGTCGGCAAACAGAAGCTCTCTGATGAGTTGCTCCAGTGTCTTGGTGTGGGCCTGTAGCCGCCTCAGGTTGAATAGGCTGCCATCAGTGCGGTATCTGATGAAGATACCGTCGTCGTTGCCAAGATCTTCAGTGGCCTGTTGGAGCATCATGCTGAAGAAGATCGTGAAGAGGGTCGGCGCGAGGACACAACCTTGTTTCACTCCATTTCCAATTGGGAAGGGCTCCGAAAGGTCGTTGCTGTGTCTGACCTGTCCACGCTGTTCCTCATGTAGTTGGATGACCATGCTGAGGAATTTTGGGGGGCATCCTAGACGTTTCATGATCTCCCACAGACCTTTTCTGCTCACGGTGTCGAAAGCTTTTGTGAGATCGACGAATGTCGCATACAGTCCTTTGTTCTGTTCCCGACATTTTTCTTGTAGCTGTCTGAGAACGAAGACCATGTCAGTGGTGCCTCTGTTGGCTCTAAAGCCACACTGACTCTCTGGGAGATGTTCTTCGGCGATAGTAGGCACCAGCCGATTTAGGAGGACTCTGGCAAGGATCTTGCCTGCGATGGAGAGCAGAGTTATCCCCCTGTAGTTGGAGCAGTCCGACTTTTCTCCCTTGTTTTTATACAGGGTGATGATGACTGCGTCACGGAGGTCCTGTGGTAGTTTGCCTTGCTCCCAGCAGCAGACAAAGAGGTTGTGGAGTTTGGAGTGTAGTGCTGGGCCTCCATTCTTCCATGCCTCCGGCGGAATTCCGTCAACCCCTGCTGCCTTGCCACATTTCAGCTGTTCAATGGCCTTGACAGTCTCTTCTAGGGTTGGTAGCTCGTCCAGTTGTAATTTCACTGGCTGTTGTGGGATGCGGAGAATTGCCGAGTCTTGAACCGTGCGGTTGGCGCTGAAGAGGGCCTGGAAATGTTCCGACCACCTGTTCAGGATCGACGTCTTGTCTGTGAAGAGCGCCTGGCCGTCTGCGCTGCGCAAAGGACTCTGGACCTGGTATGAGGGACCGTACACCGCCTTCAAGGCTTCGTATAAGCCCCGGTAGTCACCAGTGTCTGCACAAAGCTGAGCCCTCTCTGCCAGGTTGGTCCACCACCCATTTTGAATCTCACGAAGCTTGTGCTGGAGGTTGCTGCATATGAGCCGGAAGGCTGCTTTCTTCACCGGACAAGACGGTTGTGCAAGGTGAGCCTGGTGGGCTGATCTCTTCTTCGCCAGCAATTCTTGGATCTCCTGGTTGTTTTCGTCAAACCAGTCCTTGTTCTTTTTCGACGAGAACCCTAGGACTTCTTCAGAGGACTGCAGGATGGCTGATTTCAGCTGTGCCCATAGTGCTTCTGGAGAGGGGTCTGTGGGGCAACTGGGGTCTTCAAGTTTGTCCTGAAGCTTCGCCTGGAATTCAGCTTTCACTTCAGCTGACTGAAAGTTGCCGACCTGGAATTTCTTCCTAGGAGCTCCTCCTTTCTTTGGTTTGGGCTTGAAGTGGAGCCTGAGCTTGCTGCGGACGAGGCGGTGGTCAGTATGACACTCCGCGCTGGGCATCACTCGGGTGTGTAGGACGTCTCGTACGTCTCTCTGGCGCATCAGGATGTAATCAATGAGGTGCCAATGTTTGGACTGAGGATGCATCCACGTTGTCTTCAGGCTGTCCTTCTGCTGGAAAATGGTGTTGGTGATGGTAAACTGCTGCTCTGCACAGAACTCGAGAAGAAGGCGCCCATTGTCGTTGCAATTACCAACGCCATGCTTGCCAAGGACTCCTTTCCAGGCTTCTGAATCTTGGCCAACTCTGGCATTGAAGTCGCCAAGGATAATGACCTTGGCGTCAGCAGGGGTGTTCTGAACGAGGTTGCGCAGATCAGTGTAAAACTTGACCTTTTCTGTGGGGTCCGCTTGGAGGGTTGGAGCGTACACGCTGAACAGAGTGGCATGCTGTTTGTTCCGTAGTGGGAGGCGCATGGACATAATTCGGTCTGAGTGTCCTGTTGGCAGGTTTTCAAGCTTGGAGGCAATGGTGCTCCTGACAATAAAGCCTACGCCATAAAGACGTCTCTCGGTCTCTGGCTTGCCTGACCAGTAGAGGGTGTACCCAGCGCCGTGTTCCTGGAGGCTGCCTTCCCCTGCAAAGCGGACTTCGCTGACGGCAGCAATGTCAATGTTCAGTCTCTGAAGTTCGTGTGCGACTAGAGCAGAACGCCTTTCTGGGTGGTTGCTGTCTGCAGAGTCACGCATGGTTCGGATGTTCCAGCATGCTACCTTTAGTCCTTTTGCACCTAATTGTGAGGCAGGTGCCGGCCTTTTCTTCTCTATTGTTGTTCGACCGCGTTTGGAGATGCCCGTTGACCGCGGCTAGCCAACTGGGGGGTATGGAGATGAGCATTTGTTTGGACCACCTTTTCTAGGCCCCTCTCCGTGTGGAGCAAGCAGTGCTGTCCCTAGAAAAGGCTGCTTGGTCGTTCAGGGTGCTGCCGAGTGATGCTGTCACCTCCGGGTCAACAATCAGGCGACCAATATCCTGAACCGCCTGCATGCAGGATTGGAACTGCGGCTTCCAGTGACATCTTCCACCTGCCGTTTTCGCCCCTTTCCCATCGCTACAGGGCTTGGAATAGTTGGTGGCGCGGACGTGGACGTGTCCTTCAAGCCTGCGCAATGGAATTTTTAGGTGGAGTGCAGTGTGCGCAGTACTGGCCCCACCCTTTACACCCGTGGTTCATCTGCCATAGCCTAGCAAGCTGGGACGGTGACAGTGAGGTCCTCAGGTCGTAGGTTTTATATCAGACTGTCCTTGTCCTAGCCTCTGGCTCAAAAACCTTCCTCGGAGGCACGGGGGCGCGGCTACTGAAAGTCGGGACATGGCCATGGACCCAGGGTCAATGCATGTCGAGACTGTCCTGCATTCCTTAGCACTTCATGGGTTTTACTTCAGACTTTTCCTTGTCTTAGATGGACTGCCTTCCCAGGCTGTCGAGCTCCATCTGCCCACATGTGACAGGTAGCACAGGGTTACATGGTACCTGTGGCAGGTAGAGACCTGACCTGACCTGAAATGTAGGATTCTATATAAGCACTGACAAATAGTTTTCGGCAGTGAAGATCCAAAAAGTGTTTAATTTCAGACAGTTGATAGATTTTTTTTTTATACCTGTTTCCATAACAGAGAAATATGATGTGACCATGACAGATTATTATCGATAGTGATGCCAAGGATTTTATGGTGGTCAACTTCTTCAATCTTGTCGCCTTTGATGAAAATAGGCGAACAGTTTATGGACAAATTTTGACGTTTTTGCCTTATTGTGATTATTAGGAATTTTGTTGCTGTTCTTTTTAGGATGTAAACACATGTGGTTTAGTTCGGACCATTCAATCAATTGGTCAATACTTTCCTGAAGAGAAAGAGACACGGTACACAGGTTAGTATGACTAGTATGAATGGTGGTGTCATCAGCAAACATTTCACATGGTGTCTTGATAGATAAGGGTAGGTCATTAATATATGCAGAAGGTAAGATAGGTCCCAAAACAGAACCTTGAGGTACACCATAGTTAATTGGTAATAACTTTGATTTTGAACCATTTGTGAACCCAGGTTGTTTTCTTTCAGAGAGATAAGATGAGATAAGTTCTAATGTATTCAAAGACAAACCATAAATCTTTAGTTTTTTCAGGAGGAGAGAATGATCAATCACATCAAAAGCCTTCGTAAAGTCAACAACAAGAGCTCCAGTAATTTCATTATTATTAATGTTAGTAAGCCATTGATCTACTAAATTTGTTAGTGCAGTATGACATGAGTGATTTGTTATAAATCCAGACTAATTTGGATGGAACAAGTCAAAATTATTAGAATGCTTAAGAATATGTTTATTTAGAGAGAGAGAGAGAGAGAGAGAGAGAGAGAGAGAGAGAGAGAGATTTTACTGCCTTGGGCAAAATTACCCATTTGGCAAGGAGTTATAATATATTGTGCTGATGAGTATTGGCTGAAATCATAAAATTGTTTGGCTGAAGTAGAAACACATCTCCAAGAGCAATCATCAATGAACCAAAACTTACACACCATTACTCACATGCACTCGAACCCAAACACTCAGAAACTCTTACGCATACACACAAACATGCATGATTTTATCGTCACACATGTCATATGACTACTTGAAGCTTTAAGATGACCATCTAGCATTTAACAAATTAGAGGGAGAGAGAAAGAGAAAGACAGACAGTCTGACAGAGAGAGTCAGAGACAGACAAATATCAACAGAGAGACAAGCAGATTATGATGAACTGAGACAGACATAGAGAGCTCACCTTTGTTTTTGGTGACATGGGTAATATTAAGTTTTGGTGTAAGTGACTTATGCACTGCAGAAAAAGACACATGCATAGAATTATTTGATGAAAACGAAAAAATCTTCAATTCCATATTGATTCTGCTGGAGACCACGAAAAACTTTATCCCCGACGACTGTTCTTCACATAAAGACATTACATCGTGTGAAGAAACACTTTGTTTTGATGTTCTATATTGAAGTCTGAGTGAAGCCGCACTACACTTAAGATGAAAAGAATGCAAGTGGAATTGTACTATCATGTTTGCAGGGACATGCAGGGCTATTCGACATGCTCTTCGGTTCTTCTTTACCGCTTTTTTCCCATCATAATGTAATTCGCCCTTCAAGGCAGTTGTTCTGACGTATATATCATCTCCCCATGACAGATAGCCACCCTTTTTAGAACGGAAACACTGAACATAGTCATGCGTGGTGAAGTTAAAATGTTCAGAAGAAGGTGTCTGTGATGATCTGTTCACACGTGTCATTGGTGCTGGCGATTCTGTAGCTCTGTTCTTGACATTGGTAATGATGTACGTAGACATCAGTCTTCTGTGGAGCACTGTACTCTGATTGTCATTGTGACGTGATTCCTCTCTTGTCGGATCAGTTGTGCTGAGATGATCTGTAACAGAATGTGGATTTGAATTACCCATATACTGACTTTGCAAAATTGCTGGCCCTTCACGAGCGGAAGTAGATGGAGCTTCAGAGCCTGAAGTGGCGTTCGGTCCAACACACGTCTGCATTGCTGCATTCAGTGTTAGTGCATTCATGCATCGGAAAGTTATGGTAAGTTCGTGGCCATTTTCTAAAGTTTTTGAAAAATAGATAAAATGGAAATGGGTCTATAATTTGACGGATCTGCTCGATATGAAAAAGATGTTGATATGTTGTGTAGCTGTGTGATTATTTCTAGTTGATTTCCAACCAATTTTAAGAGAGAAAAAAAGGAAGGGGGGAAGGGCGGGGGGGGGGGGGGGGGGGTGCAGGAGAGACAGACAAATAGACAGGGAAAGACAGAGACAGAGATAGTGGAGTGAGAGTGTGAGAGAGAGATATATAGCACACCTGTAACGTATTCTTTATGTATTTGTCAAACAGTAGACCAGATCATCACACATTCGAATCGTGTCCAGCCCGTTCAGGATGATTAAATACATCAAGTAGAGAAAGAGACAGGTTGACATAAACCAAGGATCATGTGCCAGTTGCATTGCTTGGTTCTAACTTTTTGACAGATTCACGTGACTAAATGCCTACGTTGACCGAACCACGCCATTGGTCAGTTCCATATACACACAAGTTTGTAGCAGGTTAAGACCACACTAGGCTCTTCTGTACGAGCAATGCAACTGGCTCCAGGAGGAGGCCTCGAGTTTTGGGATTCAAAGAATGCTGATTCACCACCCCTTCTCTCTGTGTGGGTCTGCTTTCTTCACTACAGAGTGCATTCATACAGTATTGCCTGTGTGTGTGTGTGTGCGTGTGTGTGTGTGTGTGTGTGCCCTGCACAATTTCACCAACAGGTTCACTCGCACTTCGTCCACATGTTCGTGTTATCTATCTGTCATGAAGTAATAATTACTTATCTCACAGAAGTTGTAACAATAGAAACAACAGTGGTAACTTCTAGCTTTTTCTTGGTGAAGTATCTCTCTCAACGAAAGCAAAATTTGATATTCTTTTGTCTTTGTCATTTACAGAAATGACCTTCAAAGACTTTGACAACCCAACAAGAAATCTTAAAATCATGTTTGAGAAACAAAAGAAATGATTACGTGATAACAATAGTCTACCAAGCTAAAATACTGTATCAAAATAAATCCCAAATTATCATATTCTCACCTGCACACTCGGCTACAGAGTTAATCCTTAAATGCTGCTTCAGCACACCAAACGTCAACAGGGAGGTTGTGCACAGGCTTTTCTCGGGAACATTTCATTGGTTGCACAGCACCAAAAAGGTCATATGACGTCATGTACAGCCCGCCACCGTCAATAGCTTTTCTGGTTGTCCAATGCTTTCTTTGGTCAAAGTTTTGGCAGAGTTCGATCACATTATTTTATTTGCACAAACTGAACCAAACAACAAAAACAATGTCGTCAAAAAGGTCTTTAGAACTCAGGACACATACAATATTTTAAATGGAAACAACGCCTGTAAGTTTATTACTTTAGATTTTTGTTTTGTTTTTGTTTTTTGGGTAGATTCCTCAGATCGAGATCTGGCATAAACAAACTACATAAAGCACGTAATCGGCTTGGATCCTTTACCTTGAAACGGGATATATATAAAAGATCCCGTCGACAGTTGTCCAAAACAACAATTTCCCCTTCCCTCAATTTTACAAAGACATGAAAAAAGCACGCGTGCTGTGGATAAAACGATGCTTCAAACTGGTGTGTCAAATCTCACCAGAGTGGAAGCCAGATGATGCTCTGTGTTGAATTTTAAATAGATCTGTTCAAATACCTGAACGGCAGAGATTTGACAAGAAACAACTCAAAGTAAACAGAAGATTAAAGCAAATAACTGGTGTAATAATAAAACGTAAAATATTTTGCAAACTTGCAAAAATACTGGTCGAAATAATTCAGAATCATTTTCTAGGAACAGGCGATTTCCACTTCGAAATTTTAGCATTTCGGTGACCACGAAAAACCGGTAATGGAGACGCACATGCCCACGCGGTTCTCGCCAAAAAACAAACAAACCAGGGAGTCCCGACGAAAGTCCGACGAAAGTGGCCCTGCACAACCTCCCCTATAGCACGATTACTAGTAGCAACTGATAAGTAGATAACCAGTGTGCGTTATTACTTTACGTCAAGTTTCATTGTTTGTCATTCGTGTTGTTTCTGTGACGTTTTATCATGCATGTCGAAATAAAACTCTGAGAGTAAAAACATTTTGCCTGGTGCTCAGAATACAGTCACTGATTTGACTGCATCCACCACACTGTCCTAACCCATTATCTACATAGATTTCTGTTTTTTTTCCCCCACCCCCTTGTAAAGCTAATTCTATAGGTTATGTTTCACACCAGCTATCTTGCTCAACACATTTACACATATGTGTTCCTTATATTCTTGTTCACTTTAAAACATCAGTTTACGCCTGAATGATAGAGTTAAAAGTGATTTCTTCTCCATTTGTCTTGCCAGTGACCACTTATTGTCTTTAGAAGGCTGGAAGGTACCGACCTCTAAACGATTTATTCAATGTTCTTACCGTCAACGGGTCTGTTCGCTTAAACAACAAAAAAACAATGAATGTAAATGAAACTAAATAATAAATTACTACCAAACCAATGACTAAGGCCTTTCTTACTTTTTCAGAATTTTAGAATATGGCCTGTTTCGTCCAGCATGCTTTCTTCCTCCAAGCTATTGCAATGATACGTCTGTTCCATTTTCACAAGTCATTTACAATTTCTGAAACACCGAAACTGTGTTTAAGACATGGGGAACCACATTAGCCATGTTAATCATGTTAAGATGGAGGAGAAGAAGAAGAAAAAAGGAGAGGTAGTAGTACAGGTAGAAGGAGAAGTAGTAGTAGAAGGAGATGATGAGTATTCATCATCATCAACATCATCATCGTCGTAAAAAACGTAATCAGTGAAATAAATGAATAAGTAAATGAGTATACAAAGAGAAACATAAAATAAATGATTTCATACTTGCCAATTAGTCAACAACAACAAAAAAGTGAAAATGAATAATCCAATAGATAAGCTAAACAGTTAGTTCACAAACGTGATTGGTTGGTTAGTTCATGCAAATGAAATGATCAGTTGATCAACTAATCTGCTTTGTAATTCGTCAACAACCAAATCAGTTGATTAATTGATTAGTTATTTACATGAACAGACAACATCCATTGAGTTATTCTGTTATGATATATTAATTTATTTTCGATTTGTTCATTGATTGATTTGTTGATGGGTTATTTGATTGGCTGATTAGTTGATGCAGTGCTCGCTTTCTCTTTCTTATCGCAGCGATACAGAGCAAACAATGGCTAATTCGTCCCCTGCATGCCACATTGTTAGCAATTGTGTCCCTGGATTTTATTTTTCTTGTCTGACGGTGAAATATATCTGGTATATTTGTCTCATATATCAAGTTCCACACGCTCGTTCAATAGCTTATCCTCGAGATGTAAAGGGAAGGAATCAGACACATACCAGCACTTGTTATGACTAAAAGAAAGACAACACCTTTCTCACGATTTGATATAGAACCTTGAGGTTGTGCCTCAGAGAACAGAGTCCTTGTATCCCTCTGAACTTTTCAAAGACATAATTTTTATGTCTCAGGCACCAAGTATCACATAGCCAGGTATCTTTCTTTTCAATAGAATGTTTAAGCTGTGTCTCAAAACAACTAATACTATATAGTCTGACGTCTTGTGTCTGCTTTAAATTTGAGGATGTCTCAAACAGTGTATACCTCCATGGGAAATTTAGGATGTCTCAGAAAAACCCCCCACTCAGTTCGGACTTTTGTGACTATATGAAGAATTGAGATCGTGCATCATTCAAGGGCTGGTTCCACTGCTTACTGAGATGTATTTCAGATAGCGAATCATCAATGGCTTTGTACATTTTGAAACAATACAACATTGAAGATTCGTTTCAGACAACAGGTGGCTCTTGATATGGGACTGTGTCTCCATGAAATGTTGAATCAGCGTCTTAGATAAGGAAAACCAACATGGACACCAATATATCCAGTCCCTGGCATCTTGGTAAATGTATTAAACAAGAGTCGATGAGAAGGTACACGAGAGCAGTGGGGATAGAATTTCTCCTTGGCGTGTTTCCCTCAAACTTCAGGAAACATCGGATCTGTTATCACCATTGAATACATCCCTTGTTACCATTTCTCATGTTCATAACATTACAGCATGTGCGCCATTTTTCACCAAAGTGAAAGGGCTATAATTTCATGGATGATAGTCTGTAATAAACATGTGTTACTATGATTTTGGATTTTTTTTAAATGACGAAACTGATGGGGTTATGTTCAGTGAAATAAACACAACAACACTTTTTTGGATTACAAAATCGACAACCAAACAGCATCAGATAATCTGATTGTGCGCAAATAATTGCTAGGATCTGTTAATGAATGCCAGCAAAGACTGTAAAATGATAAGAGACTTCAAATGAAGCTATAACTGCTTACTTTACAAACCCGATAAAGTAAAGAAATGAAGTTAGGAACTTCAAAGGCACCTGCATGGCTGCTCGTAGATCACATCAGATTTTTTTTTAATGGCATGCAAAAAATATAATAAAATAAAAGAACTATTGAAATGTGAAGCCTTTGTTTCGACTATACATGTCTTTTTTTCAGTAAAACTTTGTACATTGCAAGTGAAAATGACCTTGGTCTATTTCGAAATCAAAATGGATTAGTAAAATGTGTATTTGTTTGTTTGCTCGTGTGGGCGTTTGCTGATTGTTTACGTTTTGACATCACTCAGTTTGTTTTTTATGGTATGTGTAAAAGATGTTCTTGAGAAATGTTTGAATGCCCCTAGTGGGCACATTGAATAAACTTCTTGTTGCCACAATTAGCTCGAACAGACTTGGCAATACCTGCATCACTCTATGCAGCTCAGTCAAACACCTTGGTGTTGTTCTTAACAACACACTGTCCATGCAAAACTTTATGTCAGCTGTCAGTCCTGCTGCTGTCATTTATAGCGCATCAGTTCTGTTCAAAAGTACGCTACTGCCAACACTCCATCTAAACTGGTTGTTTCTCTCATTCTTTCTCGCATCGACAACACTAACTATCTGTTGCCTGGTTTGCTTTCTTCCTCCATCCGCCCCCTTATGCCACACAACTCATGCTCACAAGATCCGAGCACATCACTCCTCTCTTGTATTCTCTCAACTGGCTCACTGTGTCACCCAGAATGAAGAACAAGATCAGCATAAAAACATAGATAAATCTGCCCCTTCTGAACAGACATCACATACAACATAACACTCAAAGTACATAATAAATATCACAATTTTCTGAACGACGAATTCATTTGCAGTATTAGGCACCGCAGAACTCAATATAACATTTTGTTACTATTTTGATTGTGAGACACCACTGTCGTCAGTGCCTAAACATGAGTCACCCGTGCCCGTACACTCTAGTAGGCAGCACCTCTGTATTTTTGCTATTTCCCAACAATAACATTTTTTATTGAATCGTGTGATTTTTCACATCTGAGGATGCATTTCGAACACAAAACCACCAAAGAAAACTCTCCAGTAATTAGAGCTGATGACATCAATGGGTTTATCACAGCCACTGCCGTGTTATTACATTTGCTTGCTTTAAGTATAGGGCATTTTCTAAAGTCCTCTGTTACAAGTACTGGGACGGCCTTCGCGGTCACCTGGCTTATAAACAACATTCGCTGAAGTACATAGACTACTGTCAAACAATGCAATCATTGAAGACTGACAAACAAACATTAATTTTATCGTCTTTCCGATGCTGATACAACGTACATTAGTTCCTTTGTTCTGCAACGAACAATAGTTCTTTTGTTCTGCAACGAACACTAGTTCTTTTGTTCGGCAACGAACACTAGTTCTTTTGTTCGGCAACGAACACTAGTTCTTTTGTTCGGCAACGTACAGTTCTTTTGTAGGGCTTCAGTTTGAACCGAGACCAGTAACTTGCACACACACACACACACACACACACACACACACACACACACACGGACGCAGACACACACACACACACACATACACACAGAGACGCAGACACGCACACACACACACACACACACACGGACGCACACACACACACACACACACACACACAGACGCAGACACACACACATACACGCACACGCACACACACACGGACAAAGGGACACAATGGTGGTAACGGTACACGTGCTCAGGTGTGTATAATCGCGCGCACATACACGTGCATACAGAAATGCATTATCAATGTCAAACGCGCATTGTACGCGCTGGCACAAACACTAAAACATGTACAAACACACAACAACAAAATATTCACTTGCCACAGCATTCGCTCCGTCTGCCTGCCTGTCTATATCTCTCTCTCCCTCCCTCTCTCTCTCTTTCTCTCTAACAAACCGGCTGTGAAATTAACATCGCAGGGGAGACGGTACAGTGGGCTGCTATGTCGTTAAAAAGAATGAGTTTCGTTCGTATATAAAACCAGTCTATGTCTTGCATTATCATGTTTCTGCTTTCGTTTTTGATAAATTTTTATTTTGTACAATGAAACATGTTTTATGATGTATCTTTTTATAATCATGTCCACTGCGGGCTGTTAACCCACAATTTCGCGCAATCCCACGATTTCTCTTACTTCTCTTTTCCTTTTCTCTCTCTCCCACTGTTTTCTCTAAGATTTGTGTTAGTAAAAGACAATATACCAACCCTCGCAACCGAGATAAAATGTGGGAGGGGAACGGCCACAATTTCTCGCAATCCCATGATTTCTTTTAAAGTGAGAGAAATCGTGGAGCCGCTTTTGTACTATTGAGTGGTGATATGAATAGCAGAACTGCTAACATCTCTTGTGATTTTGACAACAAATCACATGTTTAAGTTAATCGTTAAATGTTAACAGAAATTCCGAAGTCATTCACTTATCGTAAAATGCTGATCAATACGTCCAACACTTTAGATTTGTGTATTTTGAGTGGCATGTGTTATGGTGATCTCCAAGGTACTGCACGAACATATCTGACAGTGATTATTTTTCAATGTCACTTTTACCGTTTGCCAGGGTTTCTGATGTTTTTGAGATGTGAGTGCTTGAAAGAATCGAGTCTAACCACAAGCCTTTAGCATTGTAGGTTAACCAATTTACGGTAGGTTCTAATCGGAGCTATAGGGAAGAAGATTAAATTTACTACACAATGGATAAATTTCTATGGAACAAAGCCAATGCTGATGTGTTCAGAAATGTAATGTCAGCTGAAATGTAGGTCCAGTTAGAAGATGCAATTTGATTAACAGATGTAGATGTCGATGAAGCATTATCAGTTTTTTAATGGCTATTTGAGAGAAGCAGCGGAATGCATGAAGAAACAGGTTTATTGTGGAGAAAAAAAATGAAAATGAGGATGATTTGTTTGATAAGGAATGTAGTGACACATGACGAAATGTCCGTAATCTGTGAAAGAAAGGTCGACACAGTTTATCTAAACCTGGCCGTGAATTGTTTTGTAAAGCTAGGCGAGAGTACAAACATATGTTGAGGAGAAAACAAAAACAATTTAATGATGTGTTACTGACAGAACTGCAAAACTTTGTCAGTTTCAGTTTTGTGCATAAAACATTTTCAAGAAGAAAGTAACCAGTCAATGGCATAAACTTGGAAACGTGGTATTAACATTTCAAGGAACTGCTGGAAATAAATTTGGAAAGTAATGATTTCACACACGTAGATGATAATGGCGATAGTTATGATGATCACTTTAATCGTCCTATTTCGAAAGAATAAATTGAGTTGGCTCTGAAAAACCGCAAAGCTGCTAGTTCTCATTTGATTTTCGGTAATTTAATGTAATCTGCATGCAGTTTTTGGTTGTATCTTTCGTATTCTTTATTTGATAGAGGCATCTGTCTAGAAAGTTGGGCAGAATCCATTGTTCTCCCATTACAATAAAAGGTGATGTTACGGGATTTCATTATGTAACGTAATCGGCAAGGTGTACAGTGCCGTCATTGACACGAGATTGCTTTAGCGGGTGAAGAATAATATTACAGGTGAGTATGAAGCAGGGTTCAAACGAATTCAATCAACTATAGATCACGTGTTCACGTTGATCGCAATTATACAGAAATAATTTTGTTGATATTGTTAAATGTATACTGCTTCCTTTGTTTTTGAGAACGCTTTGGTTCTGTTAACAGAAATATACTTTTGCCTATTCTTTTTTTTTCTTTTCTTTAAAAACTAAACGGTATTTGTGGATAACTATATGGGTGTGTTGTTAGTATGTATGACTGTATAAAAAAAAAACCCTGACCCCCAGTCCCCTCTGCACACATACATACATCCTGCACACAAGCACACACACACACACACACACACACACACACACACACACACACACACACACACACACACACACACACATACGATACAAAGACACTACTGTTTTTACATGAAACGTTGGTCGCATCAATAAGTACTACCCATAAAGAATAGGTCTTTGTATATGATAATATGGCGTTCGTTTTCTGCATGTCCTTATAGTATCAGTGCTATATCGAGATCACTAACTTGGCAGCTAGCTTGGATATTGTACTAAATGGCATCCTTAAACACAATCAAACAACAAGCGGGCATTGAGTTCTTATGTGATAACATGAATGTAAGCCAGCCATTTAGTCACCAGCTTGTAGTGATTTAGTTTTATATTCTGGGTCTTGGCCAGAAGAATTGCAGCAGCATTGAAATAGCGTTGGCATCACTGGCAAGGAATGCGAACCTTCCTTTCCCAGGCTGATAATTATCTCTGCCCTCTCCCTTCCCGCACTTTCAGTCTCACTCCATGTGTGTGTAGAAATCCAACAAAGTCTCTGCACTGTAGTAGGATAGTTCAGACAACAACAGCACTGACAAAACTGAGGCCCATCTGGAATGACAGCAACATCACGCTCAGCTTAAAGATCAGACTGAAGCACTCCCTTGTCATTTCCATATTTTTATATGCGTGCGAGGCATATAATTTGACAGCTGACCTGGTGAATAAGATACAGGCCACAGAGATGAATTGCTTCCATAAAATTCTTGACATCGCATACAGGGACCTCATCACAAATGATGAAATTCTGCGTAGAAGAGTCAAGCAAGCTATTGGGCCACATGACGATCTACTGACCACTGTAAAGAAAAGGAAATTGAAGTGGTATGGCAACGTCTCGCATTCATCAGGACTGACCAAGACCTTTCTGAAGGGAAAAGTGCAGGGAACAAGAAGAGGGAGGCATAAGAGATGGGAGGACAACATCTCAGAGTGGACAGGTCTGACCCTGAGTGAGACAGTCAGAAGGACAGACAACCGCGAGGTATGGATGAAGCTGGTTGCCAAGTGTGTGGAGACCCCACTGTCTACGAAACTACGGGATAGATAGTTTGTAGCTGAGAAAAAAAAGTTAGTCCAGCCAGTATTCTTTCTGACTGTAACGAATGAACCAAACAACATTATCATATCACATTATAGCAGTGTCATATCACGGAAGTGTGGACTCGTCTTCAGTGCAGACAAATGCTTCATCACGACAGCATGGCTAAGGTTTGTAGGCATGATCTACGACGTGTACAGGACAGACTGACATGACCTGACAGCTGAGCCAACAACAAAGTGAAAGCTGTATGATCAAGGGTGTCTGCATTGTAGTGGTAAGTCATTTGCAGCTTGGTCTTTGGTGAAAGATTATGACTCAGAAACTATGAAAGGAGATTGTACTGGCTCTTAGTGCTGCAGCCTTGGGGGCTAGCTGGCCTTTGGGAACTGTCCCAATGCTGACTGTCCCAAACCCCTCTTGGACAAAAGAGAGTCAGGATGTAACTTGAGCACGACATTCTCCACTGTCATCAAATTCTAGCCCAGATGGATCCTTTCACCTCTCACTTCTTGGACCGTGAATGGTTCTTCTTAACCACTATGCTATTTCCTCCCTAACTGGTTGGATATGTGGGGTTTTTTTTATGAACAAATCATATAAAAAGTAAATGATATGTAATAGTTTCCTCCATCTCAGTATGTTTGTGTGTGTGTCTTCCACAAACATCATTCCACTGAGGACCAAGTGACTTACATAGCCCAGAAGATCGAGGATGGCCTTCAGGACAAACAGCATACACTGACGTTGTGGATAGACATGGGAAAGGCATACAACAAAATCTGGAAGGATGACCTCCGGAGGAAGCTCCAGAAGAGTGGTGTGACTGGCTGTATGTACCACTGGATCTCGCAGTACCCGAACAATAGGAAGGCCCGAGTCCATGTCAATGGAGCATACAGTCGGAAGAAGACACTAGGAGAAGGAGTTCCTCAAGGAGGTGTCCTCAGCCCTACACTATTCCTCGTCTTTATCAACGACATTGTCAAAGATGTGCCACGCAAAGTCCAGGGAGCCATCTATGCAGACGATCTTGTTCTATGGTGCTCGGAGGAACACCTCACAACTGCCAACTACAGACTACAGCAGAAGCTGGCCAAAACAGTGGCTGGTGACAATTAATGCCAAAAAGACCACATACACTGTTTTCAGCCTCTCACCCAAAGAACAGAAGGCCAACTTGCGCATCAATAGACAAACTTTGCTCGCTGAGAACAACCCCACGTACCTGGGAGTCACATTTGACAAACGCCTGACGTGAAAGAAGCAAGCAGAGAAAGAAAGCAGAATCTAGAGCAAAAGTTCGACTTGCCCTTATGAAGAAGCTGGCAGGAACAACATGGGGCTCAGAAACACGACCCTCAGGAGGCTGTACACTGGTAGAGTCAGGCCAGTGCTGGAGTATGGCATGACTGCATGGGGCACTACGGCCAAGTCCAACTTTGAACGGATCAGCAAGGTTCAGAATCAAGCTACCTGTATCATCACAGGAGCCATGAGGTCTACGCCAATTCAGGAGCTTGAAACCATCACAGAGCTCCAGCCCCTTGAGGACCGCAGACGCCAAACTCCTAACCCAGGCTGCCAAGTTCAAGAGGTTGCAAGGCCACCCCATGAAGGACAGACTGTCCCAGCCAACAAAAGGACGGCTGAAGAGAGGAGCTTTGTACATCAGAACAGGATCCTAGAACGGCAACATGAAGATATCCTTGACCATGCCCCCAAAGTGATACCCCGGTGTCTTGCCACCGAAGAAACCCCCATCCAGTGCAGCATCCCTGGTGTTGGCCCCAAAGATTCCCAAAGTGGCCCTAAAAGAAAGTCCCTCACCCGTGAACACCTCCACACCCAGTTCCCCAAAGAGTTCTGGACTCATGTCTACACTGACGGCTCTGCAGCAGATGGCATTCAGAACAGAGGGGCAGGAGTCTATGTTCAGTATCCAGGAGGCAGATAAGAAAAGATCTGCCTCGCTACTGGCCTGTACTCCACCAATTACAGAGCCGAAGAAGAAGCCTTGAAAACAGCAGCAGCCCACATCGAGGTCAGCCCCTACGACAGCCACAACGTTGTTTTCCTGACCGACGCCCTATCCATCTTGTAGGCCCTTTGGTCCAACAGAGATCCAGACCTCAACGATCTGTCCTCCTCTCTTACCTCCCTCTGCACAAGTCAAACAGTCACCCTGCAGTGGATTCCCTCCCTCCCACTGCAACGTGCTTGGCAACGAGACTGCTGACTCCCTGGCGAAGGAAGGCACCTCCGTTTGAATCATGTTATTTTGGTATATCTCGGACATTCAAAAATTTCATTCAACTCCGAGGTAAAGGAGACGTTACCATCGCCTCAAACACACAGCAATATGTGTCCTTTTTTTTTTACATATATAGATCTGTAAAGATCCGTGTTTGACAAGTTTGTCTTTCCACTCACTGAGAAACAACGACACCTTCCGTTCAGTTGTTTTTTTTCTTTTTCTGTTGATTCTATTTAATTCAGTATCCACTTTGGAACATTCATATGCAGTAAACACGCCGATGATTATTGAAGAACTTCATTTAATTCGGTGGTAAAGAAGACGTGGCCATCGCGTAGACGTGTGTGCGCGCGCGCGCCTGTGTGTTAGTGTTAAAATGTTGCATAATGTATCCTATCACACACACACACACACACACACACACACAACGACAGAGAGAGAGAGAGAGGTGGGGGGATGTTTGTCATAATCAGTGTGAATCTGTTGGATTAAGTGCTTATCACAAGTAAGTCTTGAAGGTGTTGCCTCTCTTGTTTTTGTTTTTGTTGTTGTTGTTATTGTTGTTGTTGTTGTTCTTCTAGCTTCATGTTAATTTGTCCTCGTCAGAAAAGACAGAACATGAAAGAAAGACAACTTAACATAAAATAAATTATAAAGACAAAATTATTAAACAAGTTACTAAGCACATGCTATTAGGCATTGCTATTGATCAAAATCTTTTGTGGCAGGAATATATTCATTGCCTTATAAAATAAGTATCATCTAGTGTATTCCAGTTTTCACAGATCAAACACTTTCTTGATAATCATTCTAGACGTGTGTTTTACTTTGCCTATATCCAGTCTCGTCTCAGGTATTCTTCGATTATTTGGGGTAAATATCCTCCTACATTAAAGCGACTTTGCTCTCTACAAAAACGTGCCATTAAGATGATTAGCCATGTAAATACCACAGGCGTATCTGTGCGCAATATGTACAAAGAACTTCAAATATTACCCGTTCATCTACTTATTAGATATAACACATTGATTCTTATGCATAATATTGTTCATAACGCATGCCCACAATATTTAAAATCATTATTTTGTTTCCAGTTCCAACGTAAATATGACAGAGCTATTATCCCAAAGCCAAAATCCGATTAATTGAAGGTGACTCTCTCATTTAATGGAAGCACGTCTAACATAAAAACATTTCTCTTCAAAAATTTTGATTGACCAACTCGTCTTTTGCAAATGGTTGCTTGTACTCAGTCACGCCATGATGAATGAAAAATTGAATGTATGTGTGATCATGCTAGGAAACGAACAGTAAGTGCGTGTGTGTGTGTGTGTGTGTTTGAGTGTGTGGGCGTGAATGTGTAAGTATGACTTTGCTTGTTTTATGATATGTGCGTGCGTGCGTGCGTGCGTGCGTGTGTGTGTGTGTGTGTACGTACGTGATAATGTACCAATTGTTCTTTTCATTGCCTTGCTTCCTTTAATAGACTATTCCAGTTAACATTTTTTATTCGTCTTTCTTATTATTCCATTCTATTTCGTTTTATTTCTTCATTTTTGTGTTTTGTGTCGTTAAATTGACATAATTGTAAAAAAGCCTTTACTGCGCCGGATGTTTTACAGGGCTATTCAACAATTGATCACATATTTACTCTAATGGCTGCAGTACAGAAACAGTTTGCAAACAATAAAAAGTTGTATGTAGCATTTGTGGACTTTGAAAAGGCCTTTGACTCCATTTCCAGAAAACTTTTATGGCCTATTTTATTAAAGAATGGAATCAGTGGTAAGTTACATCGTTGTGTGAAAAGCATGTACAATGAAGTGAAAGCGAGAGTGAGAGCTGGGGCAACATTATCTGATTGTGTTAATTGCATTCGTGGGGTTAAACAAGGGGATGTTTGTAGCCCGGTCTTGTTTTCACTTTTTATTAATGAACTTGCTTTGGAAATAATGCAGTATGGTCAACATGGAGTTACTTTTGATTTGATTGAATTGTTTGTTCTACTTTTTGCTGATGATATGATTTTGTTATCTACAACAACAGTGGGTTTACAGCGACAGTTGAACAGTTTATATGCTGCAGCACGTAACTTACAGTTAAAAGTAAATATGGATAAAACAAGTATTGTTGTGTTCCGTAAGGGAGGATATTTAGCAAGAAACGAAAGATGGTCATATGGAAATGAAAGAATTACCGTTGTAAATGCATATAAGTATCTTGGAATTTATTTTTCTACAAAACTTAGTTTCAGTTTCGCATGTCAAGATATAGCAAATAAAGCAAAGAAAGCAGTTATTCGGATACTTCATATCTTGTATAAGCTTGATTGTAATTCGTTTGGTATTTTTGTCAGGTTATTTGATGCTCAAGTCCAGCCAATACTGCAGTATGGTGCAGAAATATGGGCCTTGGAAAAGAGTGAACAAATAGAAAAAGTACACTTGTTTGCAATGAAACGATTTTTGAATGTGGACATCCGAACGCCAAATGATCTTGTGTATGGGGAGCTAGGGAGATATCCAATTTATTTAAACTCGTACATTAAATGCATTAAGTATTGGTTGAAACTTACAAGAATGAACGAAAACAGGCTACCGTTCAAAGCTTATCGGATGTTGTATTCCTTAGATAATAATGGCAAAAAAACATGGGCAACGTGTGTTCGTCAGTGCTTAAATTCTTATGGTTATTCTTTTGTGTGGGATAATCAGGGTGTTGAAGATATTGCATGTTTTATAAAGTGTTTTAGACAGCGAATAGTTGATTGTAGGTGGCAAGATTGGCATGACCATATGGAAACTAGCGATAGATTTGCACAGTTTAGAATCTTTAAAACATCGCAGGGGCCTGAACCATATATTGGGATGGAAATAAACAGATATGTAAAAAGTGCACTGACAAAATTTAGATTTGGTGTTTCTAATATTGCTGTTCACAGTTTCAGATACTGTAGTAGGAGTGAATATGTATATATGTGTCGATTGTGCAACCTGGGTAGGGAAGATGAATTGCATTTTTTGCTATGTTGCCCTGCTTTGAGTGACCTCAGACAAAGATTAATTCAACCTAAATATTATAAAGATCCCTGTGCTTTTAGATTTAATCTGCTCATGTCGTCAAAACATGACGTGAAGGGGACATTTTTAGAGAGGGTGGGTGTGAGAGTATGTATTGAAATTCTCAAGCAGATTTTTTTCTTTTCCCTTTTTTAGGGGGTGGGGGTGGGGGGCTGTCTGTTGTTGTTGACTGTTTTGACTGTTGCTGTTGCCTGTTTTTGTTATTTTCAGTTAATTTTCCATTCCGTTTTTTCTCCATTCGATTACATACATACATACACACTTTGGGCATGTTTCTTGTGACACACATGTAAATAGATTTCGGACACACGGAGGCGGCCATTTTGTATTTCTTCTTTGCTTCGATATTGCTCAGTTCACTAATTCGCGACAACATATTAGTGACAGGAGGCGAAGAGGCTGCTAATTTTTTTTCGGAAATGAATCTGTGCACAGGCCAAAAAACTTAACTGGATAAATGTCCATGAACGCACACACACACACACACACACACACACACGTACACAAATAAACAAATCCGATTTCATTGTACTGTCACGTTTGCGGTTGCCCGAAAAGAGAGATAACTCTCGCATCTTCGAATTTGCACGGACAGAAATAAAGAGGAACATGCAGATGTGGTCGACCATGTATTGAGCAATAAATGTGGCAAATTCTCCCATATTTGATTTCTCTTTTTCATACATTAAATCGCTCACATACACAGTTGCATGAGCGCGCGCGCACACACACACACACGCACACACACACACACACATGTGCAAGAACAAACAACACACAATGCCAATTACTTGTGCAGACAGAGTGTGTATGAATTTACTTAAAGCTTAGATGTATGTATACACATCTTACAGTAAACTGGTGTATGCTTTCAATTCACTGTCCACAACGTTAACACAACAGATCACACTGCGTGTTCCCTATGTTTTTTATCATTACACCATTGCACTTACAAACGGTGGAGAATACATTTAGTGGGATTTGTGAAGGAGCTATTTTGAAACATGCCTTCTCAACATGATCTTTGTTTCCATAATTGTTTCACATGCTCCAGAATAATTGTTTTGTTTGACTGGATGACCAGTTTGATCTAACCAAACTGAAAGCCTGTACGAGTAACACATCTTTGATATCAGTAACAGTGTTGCTTTCATATTTCATCTTAAAATATTGACATATTGTCAACACCATTTAGGTTACTTCTTTATTCTATTTGCATTAGACAAAGACCAATTTGCACTGAATGATTCGTTGTATTTACGTCACTGTTCACCAGTTTATCCGACTTTTTCAATTGCCCAGGTATCACTTACAAGCTGAGATAAGTATTGATTTTGTTTTTATGCTTTCAGTCCCGTGTGACTGGGATGAGAACAAATATGAGTATTGGTAGAACTTTTGCACCAACAAATCTTTAAAAATGTTATCTGAGACATTTCCTTGTAATTCTGATATGTTTTACTTCCTGAAGATGCACAACTTTTCTTTTTCGACACGAGGTAGACTTGAACACAAAAAGTGATCACTTTTGCTCTTGTTTGTATGGATTCATTTTCGTGAAACCAGTTTCTTTTTTCTTTTTTTTTAATTAAAAAAGATTTCGCTCTTAATGTTAACTCTTCAAGATATACCATTCCTTTTTGAACAATTATTTATTTTTTCATGGCTTCCAGTAAAATATCAGAAATAACTTCCGGAGTTAATGATTCATCAGCAAGCCACTTCTGTACAAGTCTCCGAATTTCTTCCTTTGTGTATGAGATGAGAAATTTGTCCACAGCAGACGTTCGACTGGAACTAATTTTTGCCTGCAACTGTGACATGAGTCGTTTCTCTCTCAGGGCTTCCTTTGCACGCCTTCGACGGTCTAACAGGAGATTGAGTGTGTATAGGAAGGGGTTGAGAGAGGCGTTCAGTGGAAGGATGATGATCGCCAGAAACACGCTTACCTCTCCAGGAATCATCACTCCGTGGGAAGCTAAAAGCCCCAGCACCCCAATAGGAAACCAACAGAGAAAGTCTGACATGACGACTGTGATGAGTCGACGAGCTATAGTCTGGTCCTTGGACTTTTGTGTGCTGTCTGTGGAAGACATTCGATTTCTCTGGATGGAGTAGTACACAACGCCCTGGCCAGCAGCGATCAACAGAAAGAGCACAAAATTCATGATGATCATTATACAGAAGGAATATTTCTGACCTGTAAACGGTTTCCTGGTGACTGGTAAAGGAATGCAGATCCCAGTGTGACTGTAGAAATCCCAGTGTGAAGTCATGGGCAGAAGAGGAACAGACGCCAGGAACAAACACAGGCACCACACTGTGACGCACGCTACGTGGGATGATGTGTTCCGGAAGTGAAGCTGACTGAAGGGGAACCGCAAAACAAGGAAACGATCCAGTGTGATGAGACAGATAAGAAAAGCCGACACCTCGCTGGACACCAGAGAAAGGAAGCCAGCCATTTTACACGCTGTGCTGTGTCTCCATTCCGCATCTTTCCACACGTAGGTTCCCTGGTAGAGGCGGTCAGCCACACCAATCACAGCCAGGTACACACCCATCAGGAAGTCAGACACACACAGATGACTCACAAACACGCCAAAACCATTCTTCGCGGATCTGGTGAAGCAAGAGCGGTACACCAAACTTGATGCATTGCAGATTAAAGCCAGCACACTGAACATCACCAAGAGCACACGATACAGATTGGAACGCAACAATGTTTCACACGAGGAGATTTCATCAGAAGGAGCTACACAACTGGGGTTAACATTTTTGGGCAGAATTCCTGGACAGCACAGTTTGTAGTTATCGGCATAGACAGTCTGCAGTTCTCTGAGTTCTTGGAACAAGTTGGGCGGAAAATAATTCATAGGAGACCCTCGCAGATCCACAACACGTAATTTTGTCAGATAATTGAACCCGTTTCCAATCATTATTTCTATATGACTATGTGACAAATTGATTGCTTGTAGATATGGGAAGTTCATTAGAACACTGACGTTGAAGGCTCTGAAAGGGATATGAGATAAATCCAGTTCACGCATGTAAGAGAAACTGGTGTCCATCATCAGACCATGAAGAGATAATGGATTGTCAGACAGCGTTAAACTAGTTAACAATTTCATCTGCTTCAGAACCTCAGAGCTGATGGATGTAAGGTGGTTCCCACTCACGTCAAGGCTGTGCAAGTTGTTCATGGCTGGGAACTGAAAGTGACGAATATTGCAGAATGCCAGACTCAAGTGAATCAACATGGTGTTGTTGATGACATCGTCAGGCTTCAACCCACTCCCTCTAGCCTCCAGAAAACGAAGATCAGGGTAAATGTGTGGCAGGAAAGGACGGCTGCAGAAGAAAGCATGACCATGGCACGTACAGTTGTGTGGGCATGTCACTTGGCAGTACAGTTCATCATCTTTCTGTGGACACTGATAAACAAACAAAGGAATAACGATTTTTTTTCGTTCAAAAGGAGATAAGGACTCATCATTTAGACGTATTCTTCTTTTATATACAAATAATACAAAGTCGTCGAATATACATTAATACAATGAAAACCCAACAGCTGGACAGGCTTTGCTACAGGGTTTTCATTTTTCTGTTTTTTAAGGGGTGTGGTGGGTGTGGTGGCGGGGGGTAGAGGGGGGTGGGGAGTTCTTTGTTTTGTTTTGTTTTGAACTCGAAGTTGTGAAGTGTTGTCTCCAATATGTAGTTATTGATTATGTAGTCCAAAAACTGCCCTGAGCTCTTATACTTGGCTGGAAGTCCTCCTAGGAGACGGAACTCTCTAAAAGCCTGCACCTGCAGAGGCTGTTCTGCACGTGGCCGTATCTGCAACTGTGGGACTGTGAGCGCCGGTAGGCGAGAGAGTGGGGAAGGCACTGCACAACTCCTCTTCACTAAAAAAAAAAAAAAGTCACCTGTGCTGGTCAGGCAACCAGGCTAATGTCGGAACGACGAGCTAGCCAGGCGGCTGTGGGGTGATTGTCGTCTGCCATAGACTGGGGCAGATGGGGCGCCCGTATCCTCCCACAGCGTCAGAACAGCCCTTTTTAGGGACAGCACTGCTCTTCCCACACGGGGATCTCTAAGGGCTACACCTTCTACTCCATTGGGAAGCTAGATGGCACCCCAAGAACCTCAGGCGTTGGTCATCGTCAGGGCATAGCAGCTGATGACTGTGGAGAAGCAATCCTCGGACAGCTTCAGACGCAGGGTCATCAGCCTATCATTTATCCCACGTGGACAGCTGTCAAGCTGTCGTGCAAGTTTGGTTTGTATGGCAAAGCCCACACCTGAGGTACTTGGGGTGCCATCTGGCTTCCCAATGCAGTAGAAGGTGTAGCCCCCTCCAACTTCCTCCAGCTCCTCCTCTCTGTCCAAAAGGGTGCAAATATTCCAGGCACCCAGAGTCAGGGCATGACCCCTGGTTCTTTTCTTCTGTTGTTTTCGACCACTAGTGTTGGATGTCCAAGTAGGTGCAGTTTCCTACTAGGTACTAGGTGAGGCGGGCTTTGTTTAGGGATCCTTTTATCTCCCCTTCCCCATGTGGGGAGAGCAGTGCTGTCCCTAAAAAGGGCTGTTCTGACACTGTGGGAGGATACGGGCGCCGCATCTGCCCCAGTCTACGGCGGACGAATATCACCCCACAGCTGCCTGCGTGCAGAGTCGCGACTGAGAACTCCCAGCAGCATCCTCTGCCCGTCCCCCTTACCACTTCCAGGGCTTGGGAAAGCTGGGTGTTGAAGGGCTAGCTCGACGTTCCGACATTAGTCTGGTTGCCTGACCAGCACAGGTGACTTTTTTTTTGTGAAGAGAAGTTGTGCAGTCCCTTCCCCACTCTCTCGCCTACTGACGCTCACAGTCCCACAGGTGCAGATACTGCCACATGTAGGACGGCCTCGGCAGGTGCCTGAGAAGAATTTGAATCAGTAATAATAATAATAAGCCTCTTGAACACACATGACATGAACTAGCCAACCAACCTGAAACACCTCATCACACAGATTAGTGTCATGCACACAGACGGAGGAGGCACGGCAGTGGTACAGGCCTGGACACGTGTGGCTGTCACAGTCTGCCTCATCCTCTCCACGTGGACAGTCCAACACGTCGTTACATCGTACGTACACTGGCAGACAGTACTCCAACCCACCAGAACAAGAGAAGTGAGAAGATGGACATCTGTGCTGCAAGTTGACGTCAGTGTGGAACACCTTGTAGTTTCCATCAGCTGTGAAGGTAACGAGCCCTGGACCAAATACAGATTTCAACCATTTTTTCTTGGAACTTTGTACAGTATTTCCTTCCTTATCGTATTCACAGTTCAGTTCGTCAGCGCCATTCACGCACTGCTCCTTTTTATCACAGCGTTGGTCCTCTTGAATGCACTGCAACATACATAGACACAGAAAGTGATACTGGTGCTGTGTATTTGTGTTGGTGTCATGGGAAGGGTAGGCTTGGGAAAGTAGTGCATGTCCAATTATTTGCAAAGCAGAGCAGTTGAAAATGTACAAAAGCAATATATGTACAAAATAACTGGGTATCAGACACTGTGAGGTAAATTCATGCATCCTGTTATAACTATATGAATTGTCAGTCCAAAAGACATTCATAATGTTATAATAAGATGGATAAATATTTGTTTAAATATGTGTGGTTCTGCCTACACTATGGTGTTATGTTATTGTCAGTAATTAGACCATCATTCTACTTTATAATGCAAAAAGGATATAAATGTTATACCCATAAACCGTTTCCCTAATAACAATGTTAGAAAAATACATGTAACAAGTTCAAATACAGTTCGGAAGCAAACAGTCTTATCCCCATCACTACGGTACATATTGCGTCATTTTGACCAATTTTGATATCTAAAACCATGTTGTTTGTCTTTGCGCAATAAAGATGTGCTTGTATTGAACGAAATAACACCGTTTGAACGATGTTTTTTTGTTTGTTTTTTCTTGGGTTTTTTTTCCCAATTTGGCAGTAAAGGAGACTTGCCACCACTTTAATCACGTCACAACACATAGCTGTTTTCTCTAGATCTGCATGAATCAGTTTGCAACAGGCTGACCAAATTTGAAAGAAATGAGTGATTCATTTTTTCTTTCATGTTCACTCCATTTAATTCAGTGTCTACTTTAGAATACTCACATGCAGTAAACACGTCAATGGTATAGTTTGTGTCACTATATGTGTTCTGTCCAGAATTTGCATTTTTTGTCTTTTAACTGCGAATAAGAAAAACAAGGTAATGTCGTCTTAGCAAACAAAGCCCACGTTCTGCAAGCTGGGAAATTGTGACATAGTCTTTTCAGATTCCTGAACGTGCCTCAACAAAATAAACCGTTAATGATCCGGAAATACGGCTTGATTCGGGAGATCTATAACCTATTATTGGTATGAATGTGAAGATTTTTTTCTACTATGTTTAGCCAAATTTGGTATTGGCAGACAAATATATTTCCAGAGAAAATGTCAGTGTTAACGTTTTCCATGTCCACACACATACACACAGACAACGGAATAATGGGTTATAATATAGTGAGTCAAAAATGAATGATTAAGTGGTTTAGATTCAGGAATCATCATACGTCTTACTACAACTACTACTACTGACATCCCAATGCATGTGTCAAATACATAAATGTACAGAGAAACTGGTAGATACAATTTATATGTAAAATGGTATGTTAAATGCATGAAGTATTGGTGGAAATAATAAAGGCTGTAAGTAACAAGAATCTGTAGACAGGCATATGAAATATTCGTCGAACAGGACAATGGAAGAGAAAACTGGGCATACTTTGTGAAAAAGATTTTAACTATGCATGGATTTGGGATTGTGTGGATGTGACAGGGAGTAGGATTTTAAGAGGGGTTTATTTTGGAATTTAAAGACAGACTTACAGCTTCATGTCAACAAAATTGATATTCCAGAATGCCAAGTTCTAAAAAATATAATTGGTTTCTTAGTTTTAAAAGTATGTTCAAGCCAGAAAAAATATATCAGGGTTGCAACAAATAAATGTCATAGAATAAGTATTGCCAGATTTAGACAGAGAACACTTGGCCTAAACAACTAAACGCACATCCAGGGTGGTTTTACACTGACCCATTCACACTCTCCCCTTGTCCAGTGTGTTGGTTCCAAGGAAATGATGAAATACTTCCTTTGTATTTCATTGTAAAGTATATGACAATGTTAGTGATAAATGCATCATCTTCCAGATAAGTATTGCAAGGAGTAAGGATGTCACTGGTGTGTTGAAACTGAACTTGATGATGATACAGTTAGATCACTGGCGAAGTTTATTGCTGAAGCATAGTATATTATTCTAAAGAAGAGTAATACATGTTAAGAGCTGTAATACCCATACAGAGAAAAAAAAAGAAAAAAACGAATTTTGGTTGTACTAACTAGAAAAATGGATCGTCAAGTGTTAGTTTATCCGACTACAAGTTTGTTTGTTTTTTTTCCGTTCGATTTTATTTCATTGTTTTCACCATTTTTGCTCTGATTGTACTCCCATGTCATAGAGCTGTACAGCTAATGACATTGAATATTTCAGTGTTCAGTGTTTAGTACTGCTACTGCTACTACTACTGCTGTTGCTGCTGTTACTGCTGTTGCTAACAGAGGTGCATAAATTTACTGCGATTATCTAACATCGAATAATGCTTGACCAAAATATTGTTCAAAATGATTAGAAGTGTCTTGGAACGGGTTTCTTTGATATTCAACAGATTTGTGATATCAGACTTTATGTCTACAAATAAAAATAAACCATAGAATAATTGCCAAAAATATCTTTCTGATTACAATGAGCGTCATATTTACAATACAGGATCGTATTTTCTGTAAAGAAAATAATGATCTCGTTGCATATTTTTCGGTCGCAATGCAGACATATTCAAGCCTTCTCGGATTCCATTGAAATGCTATACATGTTAAAATGTTCAAACATAAGATTTTGCCAGACTTTGTCAGGTTTTTTTTTTTTTTTTTTAATTGACAAATGCTTGAAAATAGGTGTTACTTTCGATTTCTTTTAACTGTTGGCAAAATCATGTATTTTCAAGTGTAAAATCAACAAGCGTCTTCCAAATGTGAATAAATTCCAAATATTGTAAAACACATTTTTTTGAAAACAAGTGTATAATTCAATTATGAATTGTGAAACAGTGTTTCTTTCAAATTAAATGGATGTATTATAAAGTAATACTTGTCAGTAAAGATAAATAACATATAAGCTTACTAATTATGAATACATGCTGAGTAGTACTCTAAAGAAATATCATGAATAATTTTCTTTTGATGGAAATCAGCGTTTCAAGTACATTATTTATCAACTTCTTACTCACGAAAATGCGAACATGAACAACCACTGGGTGTACCACAGTGAATAAAAAGAACACAGCAGAAAAATAAACAAAGATTAATTAAAAATATTGAACAAATGGAAAATGATGGGGGTATTCAAGTTTACAATTTTTACCTGTAAAAAAAAAATCAATATAAAAATACATGATTGGCAAAGCAAATAGTACTTTTAGTCACTATTTGCTCGTGCATAATTCATAATGTGCAATTGTATATCTTTACACTTGACTTGGTATGTAACTCTTCATGGTCAAGATATTAGTTACCCTAAGAACTATAAATTCGTATTCTTTGTAAATCTTTGGCACAGTAAACTAGTGTTACCTGCACGCCCTTGCACAGTAAAGTAATATTACCTGTATGTCTTCACAAAGTAAACTAGTATTGCCTACACGTCTTCACATGGTGTAAACTAGTATAACCTGTACACATTCGCACATTAAACTAGTATTGCCTACACGTCTTCACATGGTATAAACTAGTATAACCTGCACACATTCGCACAGTAAACTAGTATTACCTGCACGCCATCACACAGGAATGAGGAATCAGGACACTGTGGAAAGACACAGAAACTTTCATCAGAACGGTCGCTGCAGTCAGGGCGGAAGTCACACACCAGCGTGTATGGCACGTGCTGAAACTGATGCCTGCACGTGAACATGGGCGGAAGGGGGTCCATGGGGGGATGACAAAAAAACTGAGACATCATGTCCCTGTACCCAGCATGCACTCTGCCCGTCACATGACAGGAAGTTCTGCGTCAACTGCCCACTGGGACAAACCACGAGACGGTTCCCTTCAATGGAAAGAGGTGGAGGGTTGTCTCTTGTGCGATAGATCACACGTCCTGTTTTTCGATGGTTTGTGTGTTTCTCACACACATAGCCAGCATACACCTTTTTTGAACATTTAATATGGCGGACTGCTGTCAGCTGAAGACCATCATATTCAAACTTAGGTGTGTATCTCACTATTCCTTCCATCCACGTGCAGGTGTCATCCCAGAATCCAGCTATATAATAGTTATAACCTATCATGCCATCCGTCCACTGAAACGAGTTCCTATACCTGTTGATACATGAATGGAAATATGTGATCGATCATTTAATACAATGGGTCACAAACACATGTGCTTGTACACATTCTTTGACCCCTGCACCCCCCAGCCCCTCTTCCCGCCCCCCTCTCCACCTCCATCACACACATACCCACACATACATACATATATACATACATACACACGCACACACACATGAACACACATTCTTGGCAAGGATGGAGCACACAAGCGAAGTCCAGTGAAATACTCTGCCACCCTGTACTGACGTAGTAATGACGTCATATTCCACCATTCCATTGCATCATTGAGACTGACTAGATGAGCTCCACGAAGCTCGCACAACTCTGACGCATCCAGCCAAGTCATTCGTGAGTCTGGCTTGACGTAGAAATAACAACTGTCACCCAAATAGAACTGGCCTGGGTCACAGAGATGGCTGGTATAAGGACAATTCTCTTCGTCTTGTGCATCTGCACAGTCGGCGTGAAGGTTACAAGGAAAATGATTTTTCAGTTCTGACCAGTATTCCACGGAACAATTGAACGTTCCGTCAGGAAACTGAACAGGTTTGGAGGTATTTGGGTGAAACGTGAACAACAGCTTGAAGCCCGTTCCGACTTGGTTCTTCACATTTGTCTTCATATGCACGTACACCACGTCAGCTACATACACACGTGATCGTGGAGGCGTTGTTCCGTGGACTGTCTGTTTGATATATCTCAAAGAGGTACCACCCACCATGATATTGACAGAGTGGGTTGATACCTTAATGTCCAGATAGATGAAGGTTAACATGACGACATGCATTGGTGGTATATGTAATTCACCAATGACGTTCAGGGCTAGCTGATATTTCGTAACGCCATCAAAATCTGGTGATGTTATGAATCCTATCAGAAAACAGTAAGATCAACAAGTAAATATAAAAATCACCAAATAGAAAAATAACTAAATAGGCAAATAATATTAAAAAGAAGAAACTCTCTTCATTTACAAGGTACAAAACTTCGTATCCTTGCTGTTTATGCTCTGAGTTCAGCTAACATACAAGTAAAGAAAAGGTTCATAAGAACAAACCCAGACACTTCCTCAACAACAACAACAACAAAGAGAAGAAATCCGAGTCTGTCCTTACATCGGTAATTTGACATGTACACACAGCAGCTATGCCCGTGTAGACACTTGCTTATATAAATTCAAACTCAGAATAAAATAAACAAAGTTGTAATGATACATTACATTTCTATGTTGCAATATCCAGTACTAATGCTGCTCAAAGTGCCTTACATATGAAAACATTACAACAGCTCCTTGTCAGTCCAGTGCATTCACAATGAATAATGAGATGTGTATTGTGTTTTCGTTTTTGATGGGGTCTTTGAAATTTGGATTAATATCTAGAATTTAAATATCTTCTTTCAGTCTTTCACAACTAAGGCTTGTATTGGCCTACTATTCAATTTTCAACGAAAATACGTAAAATTGTCCAGTTGTTTTATTTCGTAGCTTCAATATCACTCTTTCCAAAGTTATTTTTATAAACAGACCTGAAAGATTATGTGTTTTCATTTTTAATAGAGTCTTTGGGATCTGAATGAATGTCTAGAATTCAAATATCTTCATTCATTCTTTCACAATTAAATCTTGTATTGGCCTAGTATCATATTAAACGTAAATTCTTCAAATCAGTATTTATTGTATTCTGAAGCAGGAGAACATGACACATGTACATGTTAGCCACAAAATCACACAATTTTGAGACTCCTGGCAAGATAGCTTTTTAGGGGTAGGAATTCATGAGTGTTTGGCATTTTCTTTGTAACATGTAAAAATGAGTTCAGCAGACACCAGAGAACATTTTAAGACTAGTCTACATCATTCCTGGTCTGGGTGCATGAGAGGCCTCTGTGCCTTGGGGACTAATTATTTGAGTAGTTTTTACTGCAAAAATGTTTTGATATCATGTTTCAAATAAACAGTAATCATTTAAAATATTTAATCTTGAAACTGTATGCTTCACATGCATCCATTGTACTATATTGTTCTATTTTGTATCTTCATATCAGATACGTTTCTAATAAGTAATTGGTTCTGAGGCATTCACACACACACACGATATATATATATATATATATATATATATATATATATATATATATATATATATATATATATATATTATATGTATGTGTGTGTGTGTGTGTGTGTGTCTGATAGCGTTAGCAGTGGTGGGGGTTTTGATTTAGAATAAGAATTGAAACATTAAAAAGAATATAATTTGGATCTATTTTGTGATGGATCTTTATCCTGTCATAAGGATATTGCTCCTTGATTAATCAAGGATAGGATTTTGATCCAACATGATTTTGATCCTTCAAAATATTGCGATAAATGAATAACAACGAGAACAATAGGGTAGGGACGTGGTGGAGAGTGGAAGGAAGAATGGACAAGGGGAAGAGTAAAGAAGATTGGGGAGGCTGACTGAACAGACAGATATAATGACAGTGACAGTGGAGACAGACATAGAGAGAGAGTCTGACAGGGGAGGAGAGAGGCGTGTATATATTGACAATCTATATATGTTTGTTCTTCATACGTTATGTGTCACATAATCACATGTTTTTTCAATAAATGCGCACAATATGTTTTTAAAGTTAGGGATGCTTTTTACAGTGTTTACATTGAGGCAGGATAATATTTTATTCTATAAACAGCCCCCTGAATAAGACAGACTAGATTTAAAAAGATCGATCCTTGGAAGTGGTGCCATAATTTTATAAACATGACGGTGAGTGTTGGTTACAAATTTATTCTTTAGTTAGGGGGGAGCAAATCCAAATAGACCATTGTTATATAGAATTTATGTTTTCAGTAGGAGGGTATCAAGAGCTTTATAATCAGATATAGTCAATGATGAAGATTTTAAAAGAATCAATTTTACAGCTCTTCTATGCAGACTCAATAGAGGCTTTATAATACTGTCACTCGCCGAATCCCACACTGTGGAAGCCTATTTAATGTAGGATTCTATATAAGCACCGACAAATAGTTTTCGGCAGTGAAGATCCAAAAAGTGTTTAATTTCAGACAGTTGATAGATATTTTTGGATACCTGTTTACATAACAGAGAAATATGATGTGACCATGTCAGGTTATTATTGATAGTGATGCCAAGGATTTTATGGTGGTCAGCTTCTTCAATCTTGTCGCCTTTGATGAAAATAGGCGAACAGTTTATTGACAAATTTTGACGTTTTTGCCTTATTGTGATTATTAGGAATTTTGTTGCTGTTCTTTTTAGGATGTAAACACATGTGGTTTAGTTCGGACCATTCAATCAATTGGTCAATACTTTCCTGAAGAGACACGGTACACAGTTTAGTATGACTAGTATGAATGGTGGTGTCATCAGCAAACATTTCACATGGTTTCTTGATAGATAAGGGTAGGTCATTAATATATGCAGAAGGTAAGATAGGTCCCAAAACAGAACCTTGAGGTACACCATAGTTAATTGGTAATAAAATTGATTTTGAACCATTTGTGAACACAAGTTGTTTTCTTTCAGAGAGATAACATAAGTTCTAATGTATTCAAAGACAAACCATAAATCTTTAGTTTTTTTCAGGAGGAGAGAATAATCAATCACATCAAAAGCCTTTGTAAAGTCAACAACAAGAGCTCCAGTAATTTCATTATTAATGTTAGTAAGCCATTGATCTACTAAATTTGTTAGTGCAGAATGACATGAGTGATTTGCTATAAATCCAGACTGATTTGGATGGAACAAGTCAAAATTATTAGAATGCATAAGAATTTGTTTATTTCGAGAGAGAGAGAGAGAGAGAGAGAGAGAGATTTTACTGCCTTGGGCAAAATTACCCATTTCGCAAGGAGTTATAATATATTGTGCTGATGAGTTTCAGTTTCAGTTTCAGTTTCACTTTCTCAAGGAGGCGTCACTGCGTTCGGACAAATCCATACACGCTACACCACATCTGTTGAGCAGATGCCTGACCAGCAGCATAACCCAACGCGCTTAGTCAGGCCTTGAGTGCATGCTTACATATTTGTGTACCTATGAAAGTGGATTTCATTTTACGTAATTTCGCCAGAGGACAACACTCTCGTTGCCATTGGTTCTTTTTCAGTGCGCCAAGTGCGTGCTGCACACGGGACCTCGGTTTATCGTCTCATCCGAAAGACTAGACGCTCAGTTTGATTTTCCAGTCAAACTTAGGAGAAAGGGCGAGAGCGGGATTCGAACCCACACCCTCACGGACTCTCTGTATTGGCAGCTGAGCGTCTTAACCATTCTGCCACCTTCCTCCTGATGAGTATTGGCTGAAATCATAAAATTGTTTGGCTGAAGTAGAAACACGTCTCCAAGAGCAATCATCAATGAGTTTCAGTTTCAGTAGCTCAAGGAGGCGTCATTGCGTTCGGACAAATCCATATACGCTACACCACATCTGCCAAGCAGATGCCTGACCAGCAGCGCAACCCAACGCGCTTAGTCAGGCCTTGAGAAAAAAAAAAAAAAAAAAAAAAAAGATGAATAAATAATAGATAAGCTTACAGAAATGAATAAATAAATACATAAATAATAACTATAATGTAAAAAGATAAATAAATAAATAAGATAACAATGATGATAAATAAACAAATAGATGTAAAACATGAAGACACATTCACATATACACCCACACATGCATAACAGATATGCACCGAACATGCAGTTTCACAGATATGAAAGCACAGTCAAATACATATAAACGTACATGAGTTCCAACACACACACACACACACACCACACATTACCCTGCACCTCCTCTACCCCCCTCCTCCACACACTCATTTCTAGTCTACGTATCACAGCTTCCATGGCACACACACACACACACACACACACACACACACACACACACACACACACACGGATGAACACTTACTTGTACAAGCACACACATATGCCCATATCTCCACACACATATATACAAAGATATATATATATATATATATATATATATATATACGTTCCAATATCCTGTTACTCCCACAGTGTAGGCATGCATACACTCACATACCTCATCCTCTACCCCACCTCCCCCCGCACCCCCACCTTCCCCTTACACACACACACACACACACACACGCACGCACGTGCACAGAACTCTACTGACACTTGTGTACACTTACACTCTCGCGCATGCACAAACGCACTCAAAAATAGAGACCCACACATGCACACAAACACACACACACGCACAGAGGCCTGCCACTGATTGGCCGCAAGAGGGATGGGAAAAGATCTCTGATGCCAAGAACGTGGCGTCTAGTGTGTTGCTCAGTCTAATGTATTTGGAAAAGCCCACAGAGACTCTGTTCCGTTTTGAAGAAATTTGCGCAATGTCGGTTTGGAAATGATGCCGATATTTGTTTGATTTGCAAAGCATCGTGCTCTACCTTTCATGTTAGACTTACGGCCACTCCCTCTCTCTGCTTTTATTTCTTTGAGGCGATCGATGGTGTGATGGCCTTGTACCTGTTCTTTTTGATATTCTTTGACTTTTCTGAGGATTTCCGATTTTCCTAGATGTAGGCCGCTCGTTGGTGTTGCGTTACCAGCAAGTCTGTCAGCTCGCTCATTTCCCTTAACACCTGCATGTCCCGGGCAGTATGACCATGTGAGTTTTTTAATCTGAAAGTTGCGCATTGCCTTATGCCACTCTGGGCTTCCCATTCCGTTTTCAATTTTCTGTATGAGGTTCATTGAGTCGGTTAGAATCATGGCATGTTGGTTTCCGGGGTATTTTACTGTTTTCTTCTATGAGTAGCTTCACTTCCGCATCAGTTTTGCCCTCTGGCCATTCCCGACAATGTCTTCCTGGAGTGGGTGAAATGGCTGTGTTGAATAGATGGTTTAGGTTTTCGGGGTTTTTCTCCCATTCTTTTGTTTCTTTCAGGTCTTGTAGTCGGCATACTAGCTGGATTGTGTCTTCTGCTTGCCCCATCCATGATCTTCCTCGTCCTAGGTGGCTGCCTTTTGGTTCTTTGACTGCGTCATGCAGTGGGTTTTGAGGGTTTTCTAATGCTTTGAAGTAGGTCTTGACCTGTTCTACCTTGTTTCTGGCCTGCACTGAAGGAAGGTCAAGCAGGTATCGCATGGTTTCTGTGGGCGTGTCTTTTGTTGTTCCAAGGATCAGCCTCATAGCTTCATTTTGAACTCTTTCTAATTTTAGGAGGTTGCTTTGAGACTGTGTTGTTAGCCCAAGTCCGTAGTCGATCACACTGAGGACGAGTGATTGGTATAGCAGGAAGAGGTGGCGTAGTTCAATACGTTTGGTTGGCATTGCTTTTAAGACTGAAAGGCCCTTTTTGCATTTGAGAATCATCAATGAACCAAAACTTAGACACCATTACTCACATGCACTTGAACCCAAACACTCAGAAACTCTTACGCATACACACAAACATGCATGATTTTATCGTCACACATGTCATATGACTACTTGAAGCTTTAAGATGACCATCTAGCATTTAACAAATTAGAGGGAGAGAGAAAGAGAAAGACACAGTCTGACAGAAAGAGACAGACAAATATCAAGAGAGAGACAAGCAGATTATGATGAACTGAGACAGACATAGAGAGCTCACCTTTGTTTTTAGTGACATGGGTAATATTAAGTTTTGGTGTAAGTGACTCATGCACTGCAGAAAAAGACACATGCATAGAATTATTTGATGAAAACGAAAAAATCTCCAATCGCATATTGATTCTGCTGGAGATCACGAAAAACTTTATCCCCGACGATTGTTCTTCACATAAAGACATTACATCGTGTGAAGAAACACTTTGTTTTGATGTTCTATATTGAAGTCTGAGTGAAGCCATACCACACTTAAGATGAAAAGAACGCAAGTGGAATTGTACTATCATGTTTGCAGGGACATGCAGGGCTATTCGACATGCTCTTCGGTTCTTCTTTACCGCTTTTTTCCCATCATAATGTAATTCGCCCTTCAAGGCAGTTGTTCTGACGTATATATCATCTCCCCATGACAGATAGACACCCTTTTTAGAACAGAAACACTGAACATAGTCATGTGTGGTGAAGTTAAAATGTTCAGAAGAAGGTGTCTGTGATGATCTGTTCACACGTTTTATTGGTGCTGGCGATTCTGTAGCTCTGTTCTTGACATTGGTAATGATGTACGTAGACATCAGTCTTCTGTGGAGCACTGTACTCTGATTGTCATTGTGACGTGACTCCTCCCTTGTTGGATCCGTTGTACTGAGATGTTCTGTAACAGAATGTGGATTTGAATTACCCATATACTGACTTTGCAAAATTGCTGGCGCTTCACGAGCAGAAGTAGATAGAGCTTCAGAGCCTGAAGTGGCGGTCGGTCCAACACACGTCTGCATTGCTCCATTCAGTGTTAGTGCATTCATGCATTGGAAAGTTATGGTAAGTTCGCGGCCATTTTCTATAGTTTTTGAAAAATAGATAAAATGGAAATGGGTCTATAATTTGACGGATCTGCTCGACATGAAAAAGATGTCGATACGTTGTGTAGCTGTGTGATTATTTCTTAGTTGATTTCCAAACCGATTTTAAGAGAAAGAAAAAGGAAGGGGAGGGGAGAGAGGGGGTGGCGGAGGGGGGTCGGGGGGGGGGGGGGGGGCAGAGAGACAGACAAACAGACAGGGAAAGACATAGAGAGAGATAGTGGGAGAGAGAGTGGGAGAAATATATATATAGCACACCTGTAACGTATTCTTTATGTATTTGTCAAACAGTAGACCAGATCATCACACATTCGAATCGTGTCCAGCCCGTTCAGGATGATTAAAACATCAAGTAGAGAAAGAGACAGGTTGACAAAAACCAGGGATCAGGTGCCAGTTGCATTGCTTGGTTCTAACTTTTTGACAGATTCACGTGACTAAATGCCTATGTTGACAGAACCACGCCATTGGTCAGTTCCATATGACACACAGTTTGTAGTGGGTTACGACCACACTAGGTTCTTCCATCTGAGCAATGGAACTGGCTCCAGGAGAGGCCACGAGTTTTGGGAATCAAAGAATGCTGATTCACCACCCCTTCCTCTGTGTGGGTCTGTTTTCTTCACTCAGAGTGCAGTCATTACAGTTTGTGTGTGTGTGTGTGTGTGTGTGTGTGTGTGTGTGTGTGTGTGTGCCCTGCACAATTTCACTAACAGGTTCACTCGCACTTCGTCCACATGTTCGTGTTATCTGTCATGAAGTAATAATTACTTATCTCACAGAAGTTGTAACAATAGAAAAAACAGTGGTAACTTCTAGCTTTTTCTTGGTGTATCTTTTATGAGATTATGTATATGTATGTATATATCGAAAGAGAGAGAAAGAGAGAAGTATCTCTCTCAAACGAAAGCAAAATTTGATATTCTTTTGTCTTTGTCATTTACAGAAATGACTTTCAAAAGACTTTGACAACCCCAACAAGAAATCTTAAAATCATGTTTGAAAACAAAGTATGATTACGTGATAATAATAGTCTACCAAGCTAAAATACTGTATCAAAATAAATCCCCAAATTATCATATTCTCACCTGCACACTCGGCTACAGAGCTAATCCTTAAAGCCTGAACCGGACTATAAATGGCGGGCAATTTGAATCAAGCCAGTTTCTCACCAGAGTCTGACACTGTGACGTCGGTGAAGGTTTATTCAAAATAAAAGCCTAATAAAGCTATGGTTTGGCTTCATTTATGGCAGAGCGCGAGATTTGCCTAGCAGCTTCCAATCTAGACCTGAATTGACTTTGGAAAGTACAAAATGTGTCAGCTACACGTAATACAAAATTTGAATGCAGAGAAAAGGGGCGGAGCTAGAGCCGTTTGTGTTTGCGCTAGACGTGTCTGTCAGATAAAAATAGCACCAGCACGTGGTACTGTCCGGTGAGAATTGGAAAGCATGCAGACAGCCCGTCGACGATGGCAACCGTAAACGACCACATTGTTTGTAAAACATGCAAACGGAGAGAAATATGACGATCTACTAACCTACCGGACACGTGCTCGCGCTTTTTATAGATAAACTCCGCCCCTTTCCCTTTTATGGATAGGCTCTAGTGCGCATGCGCAACTGAAACCTTGCTCTCGGGAGTTAAGACTTTAAATGCTGCTTCGGCACACCAAAAGTCAACAGGGAGGTTGTGCACAGGCTTTTGTCGGGAACATTTCGTTGGTTGCACAGCACCAAAAAGGTCATATGACGTCATGTACAGCCCGCCACCGTCACTAGCTTTTCTGGGTGTCCAATGCCTTTCTTTGGTCAACTTTTCGGCAGAGTTCAATCACATCATTTTATTTGCACAAAATGAACCAAACAACAAAAACAATGTCGTCAAAAAGGTCTTTAGAACTCAGGACACATACAACATTTTAAAAGAAAACAACGCTGTAAGTTTATTACTTTAGATTTTTGTTTTGTTTTTGTTTTTTGGGTAGATTCCTCTGATCGAGATCTGGCGTAAACAAACTACATAAAGCACGTAATCGGCTTGGAACCTTTACCTTGAAACGGGATATATATATATATAAAAGATCCCGTTGACAGTTGTCCAAAACAACAATTTCCCCTTCCCTCAATTTTACAAAGACATGAAAAAGCACGCGTGCTGTGGATAAAACAATGCTTCAAACTGGTGTGTCAAATCTCACCAGATTGGAAGCCAGATGACGCTCTGTGTTGAATTTTAAATAGATCAGTTCGAATACTTGAACGGCAGAGATTTGACAAGAAACAACTCAATGTAAACATAGAAGATTAAAGCAAATAACTGGTGTAATAATAAAACGTAAAATAATTTGCAAACTTGCAAAAATACTGGTCGAAATAATTCAAAATCCTTTTCTATGAACAGGGGATTTCCACTTCGAAATTTTAGCATTTCGGTGACCACGAAAAACCGGTAATAGAGACGCACATGCGCACGCGGTTCTCGCAAAAAACAAACGAACCAGGGAGTCCCGACGAAAGTCCGACGAAAGTGACCCTGCACAACCTCCCCAATAGCTACGATTACTAGTAGCAACTGGTAAGTAGATAACCAGTGTGCGTTATTTACTTTACGTCAAGTTTCATTGTTGTCATTTGTGTTGTTTGTGTGACGTTTTATCATGCATGTCGAAGTAAAACTCTGAGAGCAAAAACATTTTGCCTGGTGCTCAGAATACAGTCACTGATTTGATTGCATCCACCACACTGTCCTAACCCATGATCTACATAGATTTCTGTTTTTTCCCACCCTTTGTAAAGCTGATTCTATTGGTTATGTTTCACACCAGCTATCTTGCTGAACACATTTACACATCTGTGTTCCTTATATTCTTGTTCACTTTAAAACATCAGTTTACGCCTGAATGATAGAGTTAAAAGTGATTTCTTCTCCATTTGTCTTGCCAGTGACCACTTATTGTCTTTAGAAGGCTGGAAGGTACCGACCTCTAAACGATTTATTCAATGTTCTTACCGTCAACGGGTCTGTTCGCTTAAACAACAAAAAAACAATGAATGTAAATGAAACTAAATAATAAATTACTACCAAACCAATGACTAAGGCCTTTCTTACTTTTTCAGAATTTTAGAATATGGCCGGTTTCGTCCAGCATGCTTTCTTCCTCCAAGCTATTGCAATGATAGTCTGTTCCATTTTCACAAGTCATTTACGATTTCTGAAACACCGAAACTGTGTTTAAGACATGGGGAACCACATTAGCCATGTTAATCATGTTAAGATGGAGGAGAAGAAGAAGAAAAAAGGAGAGGTAGTAGTACAGGTAGAAGGAGAAGTAGTAGTAGAAGGAGATGATGAGTATTCATCATCATCAACATCATCATCGTCGTAAAAAACGTAATCAGTGAAATAAATGAATAAGTAAATGAGTATACAAAGAGAAACATAAAATAAATGATTTCATACTTGCCAATTAGTCAACAACAACAAAAAAGTGAAAATGAATAATCCAATAGATAAGCTAAGCAGTTAGTTCACAAACGTGATTGATTGGTTGGTTAGTTCATGCAAATGAAATGATCAGTTTATCAACTAATCTGCTTTGTAATTCGTCAACAACCAAATCAGTTGATTAACTGATTAGTTATTTACATGAACAGACAACATCCATTGATTATTCTGTTATGATATATTAATTTATTTTCGATTTGTTCATTGATTGATTTGTTGATGGGTTATTTGATTGGCTGATTAGTTGATGCAGTGCTCGCTTTCTCTTTCTTATCACAGCGATACAGAGCAAACAATGGCTAACTCGTCCCCTGCATGCCACATTGTTAGCAATCGTGTCCCTGGATTTTATTTTTCTTGTCTGACGGTGAAATATATCTGGTATATTTGTCTCATATATCAAGTTCCACACGCTCGTTCAATAGCTTATCCTCGAGATGTAAAGGGAAGGAATCAGACACATATCTGCACTTGTTATGACTAAAAGAAAGACAACACCTTTCTCACGATTTGATATAGAACCTTGAGGTTGTGCCTCAGAGATCAGAGTCCTTGTATCCCTCTGAACTTTTCAAAGACATAATTTGTATGTCTCAGGCACCAAGTATCACATAGCCAGGTACCTTCCTTTTCAATAGAATGTTTAAGCTGTGTCTCAAAACAACTAATACTATATAGTCTGACGTCTTGTGTCTGCTTTAAATTTGAGGATGTCTCAAACAGTGTATACCTCCATGGGAAATTTAGGCTGTCTCAGAAACCCCCCCACTCAGTTCGGACTTTTGTGACTACATGAAGAATTGAGATCGTGCATCATTCAAGGGCTGGTTCCACTGCTTACTGAGATGTATTTCAGATAGCGAATCATCAGTGGCTTTGTACATTTTGAAACAATACAACATTGAAGATTCGTTTCAGACAACAGGTGGCTCTTGATATGGGACTGTGTCTCCATGAAATGTTGAATCAGCGTCTTAGATAAGGAAAACCAACATGGTCACCAATATATCCAGTCCCTGGCATCTTGGTAAATGTATTAAGCAAGAGTCGCTGAGAAGGTACACGAGAGCAGTGGGGATAGAATTTCTCCTTGGCGTGTTTCCCTCAAACTTCAGGAAACATCGGATCTCTTATCACCACTGAACACATCCCTTGTTACCATTTCTCATGTTCATAACATTACAGCATGTGCGCTATTTTTTACCAAAGTGAAAGGACTATAATTTCATGGATGATAGTCCGTAATAAACATGTGTTAGTATGATTTTGGATTTGAAAAAAAAAAAGAAGAAAAAAAAAGATGACGAAACTGATGGGGTTTATGTTCAGTGAAATAAACACAACAACACTTTTTTGGATTAAAAAATAGACAACCAAACAACATCAGAGAACCTGATTGTGCACAAATAATTTCTAGGATCTGTTAATGAATGCCAACAAAGACTGTAAAATGAGAAGAGACTTCAAATGAAGCTATAACTGCTTACTTTACAAACCCGATAAAGTAAAGAAATGAAGTTAGGAACTTCAAAGGCACCTGCATGGAGGCTCGTAGATTACATCAGATGTTTTTTTTAATGGCATACAAAAAATATAATAAAAGAAGAGAACACTATTGAAATGTGAAGTCTTCGTTTCGACTATACGTGTCTTTTTTTAATTTTTTTTTTTAGTAAAACTTTGTACATTGCAAGTGAAAATGACTTTGTCTATTTCGAAATGAAAATGGATTAGTAAAATGTGTATTTGTTTGTTTGCTCGTGTGGGCGTTTGCTGTTTGTTTACTTTTTGACATCACTCAGTTTTTTTTTTATGGTATGTGTAAAAGATGTTCTTGAGAAATGTTTGAATGCCCCTAGCGGGCACATTGAATAAACTTCTTGTCTTGCCACAATTAGCTCGAACAGACTTGGCAATACCTGCATCCCTCTATGCAGCTCAGTCAAACACCTTGGTGTTGTTCTTAACAACACACTGTCCATGCAAAACTTTATGTCAGCTGTCAGTCCTGCTGCTGTCATTTATAGCGCATCAGTTCTGTTCGAAAGTACCCTACTGCCAACACACCATCTAAACTGGTTGTTTCTCTCATTCTTTCTCGCATCGACAACACTAACTCTCTGTTGCCAGGTTTGCTTTCTTCATCCATCCGCCCCCTTATGCCACCCAACTCATTCTCACAAGATCCGAGCACATCACTCCTCTCTTGTGTTCTCTCAACTGGCTCACTGTGTCACCCAGAATGAAGAACAAGATCAGCATAAAAACATACATAAATCTGTCCCTTCTGAACAGACATCACATACAACATAACACTCAAAGTACATAATAAATATCACAATTTTCTGAACGATGAATTCATTTGCAGTATTAGGCACCGCAGAACTCAATATAACATTTTGTTACTATTTTGATTGTGAAACACCACTGTCGTCAGTGCCTAAACATGAGTCACCCGTGCCCGTTCACTCTAGTAGGCAGCACCTCTGTATTTTTGTTATTTCCCAACAATAACATTTCGTATTGAATCGTATGTTTTTTCACATCTGAGGATGCATTTCGAACTGAAAACCACCAAAGAAAACTCTCCAGTAATTAGAGATGATGACATCAGTGGGTTTATTACAGCCACTGACGTGTTATTACATTTGCTAGCTTTAAGTACAGGGCATTTTCTAAAGTCCTCTGTTACAAGTACTGGGACGGCTTTCGCGGTCACCTGGCTTATAAACAACATTCACTGAAGTATATAGACTGTCAAACAATGCAATCATTGAAGACTGACAAACAAACATTAATTTTATCGTCTTTCCGATGCTGATAAACGTACATGAGTTCCTTTGTTCGGCAACGAACAATAGTTCTTTTGTTCGACAACGTACAGTTCTTTTGTAGGGCTTCAGTTTGAACCGAGACCAGTATAACTTGCGCGCGCGCGCACACACACACACACACACACGGACGCAGACACACACACACACACACAGACGCAGACACGCGCACACATACACGCACACACGGACGCAGACACACACACAGACCGCGCGTGGACAAAGGGAAACAATGGTGGTAAAGGTACACGGGCTCAGGTGTGTATAATCGCGCGCACATACACGTGCATACAGAAATGCATTATCAATGTCAAACGCGCATTGTACGCGCTGGCACAAACACTAAAGCATGTACAAACACACAACAAAAATTATTCACTTGCCACAGCATTCGCTCCGTCTGCCTGTCTGTCTGTCTATTTCTGTCTCCCTCTTTCTGTCTCTAACAAACCAGCTGTGAAATTAACATCGTAGGGGAGACGGTACAGTGGGCTGCTATGTCGTTAAAAAGAATGAGTTTTGTTCGTATATAAAACCGGTCTATGTCTTGCATTATCACGTTTCTGCTTTCATTTTTGATAAATCTGTATTTTGTACAATGAAACATGTTTTATGATGTATCTTTTTATAATTATGTCCACTGCGGGCTGTTAACCCACGATTTCGCGCAATCCCACTATTTCTCTTACTTCTCTTTTCCTTTTCTCTCTCTCTCCCACTGTTTTCTCTAAGATTTGTGTTAGTATAAGACAAGATACCAACCCTCGGAACCGAGATAAAACGTGGGAGGGGAACGGCCACAATTTCTCGCAATCCCATGATTTCTTTTAAAAGTGAAAGAAATCGTGGGGCCGCTTTTGTAGTATTGAGTGGTGATATGAATAGCAGAACTGCTAACATCTTTTGTAATTTTGACAACAAATCACATGTTTAAGTAAATCGTTAAATGTTAACAGAAATTCCAAAGATAACAGAAATTCCGAAGACAGTCACTTATCGTAAAATGCTGATCAATACGTCCAACACTTTAGATTTGTGTATTTTGAGTGGCATGTGTTATGGTGATCTCCAAGGTACTGCACGAACATATCTGACAGTGAATCTAGCGTCAGTGATTATTTTTCAATGTCACTTTTACCGTTTGCCAGGGTTTCTGATGTTTTTGGGATATGAGTGCTTCAAAGAATCGAGTCCAACCACAAGCCTTTAGCATTGTACGTTAACCGATTTACAATGGGCTCTAATCGGAGCTATACGGAAGAAGATTAGAGTTACTACACAATGGATAAATTTCCATGGAACAAAGCCAATGCTGATGTGTTCAGAAATGTAATGTCAGCTGAAATGTAGGTCCAGTTAGAAGATGCAATTAGATTAACAAATGTAGATGTCGATGAAGCATTATCAGTTTTTTAATGGCTATTTGAGAGAAGCAGCGGAATGCATGAAGAAACAGGTTTATTGTGCAGAAAAAAAATGAAAAGGGGGATGATCTGTATGATAAAGAATGTAGTGACACATGACGAAATGTCCGTAATCTGTAAAGAAAGGTCGACATTGTTTGTATCTAAACCTGGCCGTGAATCGTTTTGTAAAGCTAGGCGAGAGTACAAACATGTTGGCTCTGAAAAACCGCTGCTAGTTCTTATGTGATTTTCGGTGATTTAATGTAATCTGCATGCAGTTTTTGGTTGTATCTTTCGTATCCTTTATTTGATAGAGGCATCTATCTAGAAAGTAGGGCAGAATCCATTGTTATCCCATTACAATAAAAGGTGATGTTAAGGGATTTCATTATGTAACGTAATCGGCAAGGTGTACAGTGCCGTCATTGACACGAGATTGCAGGAGAGGGTGAAGAAAAGTATTACAGGTGAGTATGAAGCAGGGTTCAAATGTATTCAATCAACTATAGATCACGTGTTCACGTTGATAGCAATTATACAGAAATAATTTTGTTGATATCGTTTAATGTATACTGCTTTCTTTGTTTTTGAGAACGCTTTTGATCTGTTAATAGACTATTCCAGTTAATATTCTTATTCGTCTTTCTTATTATTCCATTCTATTTCATTTCATTTCTTCATTTTTGTTTTGTGTCGTTAAATGGACAGAATTGTAAAAAGGCCTTTACTGCGCCTACGTTTTTACCCATTAAAGATTCAATCAATCAATCAATCTTCTACTCCTCCTCTTCCTTGTCCTCCCCCTCCTCCTCCTCCTCCCAACTCTGTGATGCGCCGCTCAGAAGAACCGTTCACCAGATTCCTCCAGGTCTGCCAGTTTATGTGTTCTCTAACTGCAGAATGGTTTTCCTGCCGTTGTTGTCAGTCCATCGGTTATTTATTTATTTATTTGTTCATTCATTTATTTTACTGTCTTCCCCTCCATCTTCCTGCTTGGGTCGGGTGTGTGTGCAAGGAAATACGAATATATCCACAATCGAAACCAGGAGAATGGTCCATAACTTTTTATGTGTGTGTGTTTTTGTTTTTTGGGGTTTTTTCCCCACACGGAAAAAGTTATAGCTAATTAAATATGAGGACTGAGCAGGATCTTTTTTGCGTGGAGTGGACAATGCTCACCCCCCTCCCCATACACCACCACCTCCATACCCTCCCCACGCACCTCCTCCCCCCCTACCCTCCTCCCCCCCAGCCTCTCACCCCTGCTCCCCACCCACCCCCTCTCCCCACGCACACGCACACACACACACATTGCCAGAAGAACTGTTCACCAGATGCCTCCAGGTCTGTCAGCTGTGTGCTCTCTTGAGAAATGTGTGATCAGGGGGAGGGGTTTGGGGGGCGTGGGGGGGGGGGGGGAACAAGACATCCCCTTTCTTTAACAAAACATCGTTTTCGTCTCTGTATATCTCTCTGTTCATCTGCCTCTCTATCACTATCTCTGTTTATCTGTTTCCGTGTCCATCTGTGTTTCTTTCTCTGTCACTGTCTGTCTGTCTGTCTCTTTCCAAACCCACACCCCTCTCTACTTCTCTCCCTCCCCCCACCCATCCTTTTTTTGTCTTTTTTTTTTCCCCTGTACCTCTCTGTCCCAGTTTCTCCTCTCTTCTGTCTTTTGGCTCTCTCCCAAACTCTCTTCTTCCCTCTCCCTTCTTCTCCCTCCCATAACTTCCTTTCTCTTTCTCGGTCTCTGTCTCTCTCTGTCTCTCTCTTTGCTCTGTCAGCTCTGTCTCTCTCTCTGTGTCTCTCTCTGTGCCAGCCTTTTTCAGGCAAGGGAGACAGGTGGAAGTGATTTTACTTGTCGCTAACATGGAAGGAAACAAAAACAAAAACAACAGTTTCTCGTTGGGTGACTTTCGAGGAGCATCGATTGATGACAAAATCAGTTAAGTATGACTTGGACAGGCAGTAGGGCGATAGGGGTGAGAAATAGGGGGAAAGTGAAGGGGACATTTTTAGAAAGGGTGGGCGTGAGAGTATGTATTGAAATTCTCAAGCAGATTTTTTTTTTTTTTTTTTTTTTTTTTTTTTTTGCTGTCTGTTGTTGTTGACTGTTTTGACTGTTGTTGATCCATTTTGGATTTCTTCCTTGCTTCGATATTGCTCATTTCACTAATTCGCGACAAGAGGCGAAGAGGCTGCTAAATTTTATTCGGAAATGAATCTGTGCACAGGCCAAAAAACTTAACTGCATAAATGTCCATGAACGCACCCACACACACGTACACAATAAACAAATCCGATTTCATTGTACTGTTACGTGTACGGTTGCCCGAAAAGAGATAACTCTCGCATCTTCGAATTTGCACGGAAAGAAATAAAGAGGAATATGCAGTTGTGGTCGACCGTGTATTGAGCAATAAATGTGGCAAATTCTCCCATATTTGATTTCTCTTTTTCATACATTAAATCGCTCACATACACAGTTGCATGAGCGCGCGCGCACACACACACGCACACACACACACATGTGCAAGAACAAACAACACACAATGCCAATTACTTGTGCAGACTGAGTGTGTATGAATTTACTCAAAGCTCAGATGTATGTATACACATCTTACAATAACTTGGTGTATGCTTTCAATTCACTGTCCACAACATGAACACAACAGATCACACTGCGTGTTCCCTATATTTTTTATCATTACACCATTGCGCTTACAAACGGTGGAGAATACATTTAGTGGGATTTGTGAAGGAGCTATTTTGAAACATACCTTCTCAACTTGATCTTTGTTTCCATAATTGTTTCACATGCTCCAGAATAATTGTTTTGTTTGACTGTGGATGACCAGTTTGATCTAACCAAACTGAAAGCCTGTACGAGTAACACAACGTCTTTGATATCAGTAACAGTGTTGCTTTCATATTTCATCTTAAAATATTGACATATTGTCAACACCATTTAGGTTACTCCTTTATTCTATTTGCATTAGAAAAGACCAATTTGCACTGAATGATTCGTTGTATTTACGTCACTGTTCACCAGTTTATCCGACTTTTTCAATTGCCCAGGTATCACTTACAAGCTGAGATAAGTATTGATTTTGTTTTTATGCTTTCAGTCCCGTGTGACTGGGATGAGAACAAATATGAGTATTGGTAGAACTTTTGCACCAACAAACCTTTAAAAATGTTATCTGAGACATTTCCTTGTAATACTGATATGTTTTACTTCCTGAAGATGCACAACTTTTCTTTTTCGACACGAGGTAGACTTGAACACAAAAAGTGATCACTTTTGCTCTTGCTTGTATGAATTCATTTTCGTGAAACCAGTTTCTTTTTTCTTTTCTTTTTTCTCTTTTTTCTTTTTTTTTAATTCAAAAAAGATTTCGCTCTTAATGTTAACTCTTCAAGATATACCATTCCTTTTTGAACAATTATTTATTTTTTCATGGCTTCCAGTAAAATATCAGAAATAACTTCCGGAGTTAATGATTCATCAGCAAGCCACTTCTGTACAAGTCTCCGAATTTCTTCCTTTGTGTATGAGATGAGAAATTTGTCCACAGCAGACGTTCGACTGGAACTAATTTTTGCCTGCAACTGTGACATGAGTCGTTTCTCTCTCAGGGCTTCCTTTGCACGCCTTCGACGGTCTAACAGGAGATTGAGTGTGTATAGGAAGGGGTTGAGAGAGGCGTTCAGTGGAAGAATGATGATCGCCAGAAACACGCTTACCTCTCCAGGAATCATCACTCCGTGGGAAGCTAAAAGCCCCAGCACCCCAATAGGAAACCAACAGAGAAAGTCTGACATGACGACTGTGATGAGTCGACGAGCTATAGTCTGGTCCTTGGACTTTTGTGTGCTGTCTGTGGAAGACATTCGATTTCTCTGGATGGAGTAGTACACAACGCCCTGGCCAGCAGCGATCAACAGAAAGAGCACAAAATTCATGATGATCATTATACTGAAGGAATATTTCTGACCTGTAAACGGTTTCCTGGTAACTGGTAAAGGAATGCAGATCCCGGTGTGACTGTAGAAATCCCAGTGTGAAGTCATGGGCAGAAGAGGCACAGACGCCAGGAACAAACACAGGCACCACACTGTGACGCACGCTACGTGGGATGACGTGTTCCGGAAGTGAAGCTGACTGAAGGGGAACCGTAACACAAGGAAACGATCCAGTGTGATGAGACAGATAAGACAAGCCGACACCTCGCTGGACACCAGAGAAAGGAAGCCAGCCATTTTACACGCTGTGCTGTGTCTCCATTCCGCATCTTTCCACACGTAGGTCCCCTGGTAGAGGCGGTCAGCCACACCAATCACAGCCAGGTACACACCCATCAGGAAGTCAGACACACACAGATGACTCACAAACACGCCAAAACCACTCTTCGCGGATCTGGTGAAGCAAGAGCGGTACACCAAACTTGATGCATTGCAGATTAAAGCCAGCACACTGAACATCACCAAGAGCACACGATACAGATTGGAACGCAGCAATGTTTCACACGAGGAGATTTCATCAGAAGGAGCTACACAACTGGGGTTGACATTTTTGGGCAGAATTCCTTGACAGCACAGTTTGTAGTTATCAGCATAGACAGTCTGCAATTCTCTGAGTTCTTGGAACAAGTTGGGCGGAAAATAATTCATAGGAGACCCTCGCAGATCCACAACACGTAATTTTGTCAGAGAACTGAACCCATTTCCAGTCATTATTTCTATATGACTATGTGACAAATTGATTGCTTGTAGATATGGGAAGTTCATTAGAGCACTGACGTTGAAGGCTCTGAAAGGAATATGAGATAAATCCAGTTCACGCATGTAAGAGAAAGTGATGTCCATCATCAGACCATGAAGAGATAATGGATTGTCAGACAGCGTTAAACTGGTTAACAATTTCATCTGCTTCAGAACCTCAGAGCTGATGGATGTAAGGTGGTTCCCACTCACGTCAAGGCTGTGCAAGTTGTTCAGGGCTGGGAACTGAAAGTGACGAATATTGCAGAATGCCAGACTCAGGTGAATCAACATAGTGTTGTTGATGACGTCGTCAGGCTTCAACCCACTCCCTCCAGCCTCCAGAAAACGAAGATCAGGGTAAATGTGTGGCAGGAAAGGACGGCTGCAGAAGAAAGCATGACCATGGCACGTACAGTTGTGTGGGCATGTCACTTGGCAGTACAATTCATCGTCTTTCTGTGGACACTGATAAACAAAGGAATAACGATTTTTTGTTCAAAAAAGATAAAGATTCATCATTTAGACGTATTAGGTGGCGGCAGTGAAAATTTAAATATTCATTACAATGACTGAAATGTGATTTTTGGCAAACAACATGACAATATAAGAAAAACAAAAAAAAAAGTAAGTGAATATCTTGATTGGTTCTGAAGATATTCCATTTTAAAGATGTGACGATGTGTACATGCTGTTAGTACTTAATATTCTCACATTTTCACAGTTATATTATACTGTCCATGAGGGTACTGTAATGAAAACTCATATACTTTTAAAAACCATATGATAATGGTATATTGCACAAGAAAACACTAACACTTCAGCAGCAAAGAAACTGGAAAATATGTCTGTCAAAGTAGGAGGAAATAGAAAATCAAGACGTGTCAATGTGTACAGAATAGCAACTTTGAAGGTCTACAGCACTGAAACGAATAGACAGTTGCATTTCAAAATAAAATATCTTGCAGATTACATCACAGAAAGTGCACTGAATTTTTTTCAGGCAGGACAGTTGACTGAATTTTAAGTATCAGAGTCTCAAACTTTGAAAAATCTTCAATTTGACCAGTGGAAAAAAGACTGTTTATTGGGGTAGCATGCTGCAAAGATAAATATTTCAGTAACTGTCACAAGTAGGACCATGAAATTTTGTGTGTGTATTAAGTGAAATGTCAGCTTTCAAAATAAATTAAAATCAACCTTAAAACTTCCCTCTAAAGTTGGCAGAAAAGGAATGATACCTGATTTTCTCATTAAAAAAGGGTGCATGCTGCAGATGAGACTTCTTCAAAATTTTTGTTTTTGAAAAAAATATTGAAGTTGCAGCCACAATAAGTTACCAGTGGTCTAGGCTGATCATCTGCTTCAAAATTACTACAAATTTTTAAATGAATGCAACTTGAGAGCATTATACAGAATGGGTAGGTTGATGGGGCATTCCACAACAAAGGTTCCCAGGAGGGAGCAAATATTACATAAGTTGCTAGCAAAAATGACAGATATATGAATCTATTTTCTTTCAGCTCTCTAGTTTTTTCTTCCATCCATGAACCCAGTCATGCATTTCATTATAGAAGAAACACAATAAATAAGAAATAAAAGGTGGATGATGCACCTTTATTTCTTCACAAAATGGCATTCACAAGAGAAAATGCACACCAAAAAATCTCTCATTTTTTGGCACTCACAGGTTTCCTGGCATCAGCAATAACATGCTGCTCACTACCTGAGATGTTTATACTGGCCTTTTTGGATCATGGAATAGGTCTTGCAAACCCTGCCATAAGCAGCTGTTTCTGCAACATGTTAGATACACAGATCAGCTCATAAGAAAGAACAAATGTTATGTTCAATTTAAAACTTAAAACCAAAACCAGAGCTCTCAGTTTAATATATGTTTAGGCTTTTGTCAATTTCTGAGTGTTTTGAGTGGGAGGAAAACACTGTGATAACAGAATTATAAAATGGCATACTAACAGGTAAGCATTCATTCAACAGCAACACAAAATTCACCGCACTGAACAAAATGGCCGCACTTACCTTTCACACAATAACTCAGTTGCAGCATCAACTTATGCTTTGACAATTGAGGCTGAATTTTTAGGGGTCTGTCCTTTCCAATTGCTGACAAGAACTTTGCCATCTACTTGTACTGTTCATCTTATGGATGTCTTTGTTGCATGCGATTATTTACTCAGAAATTCCACTTCAGTGTGCTACATTTCATGACTGAGATGAAAGTATTACTTAATGTCTTATGTATACATGTATATGATTACTTACATTAAATATTTTATTGTTAATATGCACATCATACTTAGTATCTTATTCTTTGATATATATTTTGTGTACTCATCTTTATTTGTGTGTGTATGTGAGAATGCATGTCTTAGATATATATCAAACTGAATATTTCATTCACAATATGTGCATGGTATTTTGCATTTTATCATTTCATGAAATATGTGTTTACTTCCCTTTGTTTTCTGTTTCATGCAGTCTAGATGCACAGCATATCATGGGTTACATGACACCCCCCCCCCCTCCCGCACGCACACACCCACACACACCCACACACACACAATTATACTATCTTAATGGCTGGATTCCTGGTAGTGTTATATAGTTTGACTTGACTGAACCTGATGTACAACTTAGGCTATGGGTGTTATTGTACTGATTTTCTTTTTACTAATTTTAGTTTGTTAAAAATTGGTGTTAAATTTTTGAAGAAACAGGATGTTGCCTGCACTGTTCAACTTAGTCATATATCTCTTCACATTACACTTTTTTCATACTCAGACATACACATACTCACAAGCATACATGTGCAAATGCAAACTTGCTCTGGCTCTCTCTCTCACACACACACACACACACGCACACACCTACTCCACTGACAGGAAAGAAATGGGGAAGGGGGATGACTGGAGGGAGGAGATGGTGGGTTATATCACTGTCAGCAGTCAGGGATTCTCAGCCAGAGCAAGTGGTCAGTGATTTGGCTCAGTGCCAAGTTTGCCACAACCATTGACAACCCCCTCCCCTCTCCTTACCATTGGTGGGAGATTCTCAGAGACAAAGGAGGGGAATGGCTATACAACTCTCAGCTAATTATGAAAGTGAAGTTTGCAGAGGAGAAAGGGGGGGGGGGGGGGGGAAGGGGTTAGTATGAATTGGTGTTCTTGTTCTTTCTGGAATGTGAGAGCATAGTATCTATGTGTCTGTATATATTGAGATAAAGTTTCACAGCTATAGAAGCAAAATGCAACTAGAATATCAGACTTGAGTTTTGTGTGATGCTGAATGAAAAAGAAACCATATTCCAATTTGTTTACTCACTTATTCAACACAAACCGAGTCTGTAGCAGACGACGCTAATGCTGTCCCGAGCACTTCCGGTTTTAGACCCAGGTAATATTTTGCTTACTAAAGCAAAAATCAATCAAATATTAGTAATTGGAATTCATGGGCTCCGTTTTAACATGTCCATTTTTCATTCTGTATCAATAGTTTTTGTGTGTTTTACTCCGAAAAAAATAAATCGTGTTCCGATTGAAACACGGTGTCACGTTACGAAAACACTTATGAAATAGATCCAAGCTGCTCAGTTACTGACATCGATCAAAATCCTGATTCAGAGAATTTCAGCTCAATATTGTGCATGAAAGTGCTAAAGACATTCGTTTTCAAAAATAATATAAAACTTACCGATGAAACTTAAGATTTTCTGGAGAAACAATGCCATTTTTGTGTTAGCTGAAGTGCCGCTCTCCTGTGTCGAATGTTGATTGGGCCGACGCAACTGACGAAGAGGGGTACCTGCTTTTGAATCGCTTGAGCAAATTGCTCATGGATCAAAAATATTAGTTTCGGATACCATTGAAATCAGCAGAAAATGCTCTTTACCGCTCATACAGTAACCCGTAGGGTCAGATTTCATTTTCGAACTGCGCGAGGCGTTGAAAGATAGCCGAAAAATTCCCGTAACTTTGCGCTCAGATCTAACTACCCTACTTCGCCCAAGGCTTGGAAAAAAACACACGAAAGTTCTCCTTGAACTTTCGCCTTTCACGGCTCCCAGTTTTTCGAACAGTAACCAATGAATGGAAAACAACGGATGCGATTTTTTCCACTATGTGGTTGAAACTAACTGTGTCGCGCTCAGAAAGACGCCGGCCGCCATTGAACAAGGATCGCTATTTCGCGTTACAGTACACATTTTTTCTTCCATCCGCGAACTCGTGCACGCATTGCATAAAGCAAACACAATAAAAATTAAAATTATGGATGATAAATGATTATTTCAGTTGGATAGTTTTTCACAAAATGAAATCAAATTTGAGAAAATGCACTTCAAAATTAGTCAATTTTTTAGGCGTTCATAGGTTTCCCGGCATCGGCCATGGGGGCTGCCGCTACCTAGACGTATTCTTCTTTTATGAAATATTACCATTAATACAATGAACACTCAACAGCTGGACAGACTTTGCTACAGGGATTTCATTTTTCTGTTTTTTTAAGGGGTGAAGTGGGTGCGGGTGTGGGGGGTTCTTTGTTTTGTTTTGAACTCGAAGGTGTGAAGTGTTGCCGACAATATGTAGTTACTGATTACGTAGTCCAAAAAAACTGCCGTGAGCTCTTATCCTTGGCTGGAAGTCCTCCTAGGAGACGGAAATCGGAGAAAAAACCTGCACCTGACGAGGCTGTTCTACACATGGTAGCATCTGCAACTGTGGGACTGTGAGCGTCAGTAGGCGAGAGAGTAGGGAAGGGACTGCACCACTCCTCTTCACTAAAATGAGTTACCTGTGCTGGTCAGGTAACCAGGCTAATGTCGGAACGACGAGCTAGCCAGGCGGCTGTGGGGTGATTGTCGTCCGCCATAGACTGGGGCAGATGGGGCGCCCGTATCCTCCCACAGCGTCAGAACAGCCCTTTTTAGGGACAGCACTCCTCTCCCCACACGGGATAGAGATGGATGGAGATGGCAGACTAGAAAGGCGCCCAGCGCTCATTACTAGAATGCTTGACCACTACCAGGTGGACATTGCAGCCCTGAGCGAAACCAGGTTTGCCGGTGAAACCCAGCTGGAGGAAGTTGGAGTGGGCTACACCTTCTACTGAATTGGGAAGCCAGATGGCACCCCAAGAACCTCAGGCGTTGGTCATCGTCAGGGCATAGCAGCTGATGACTGGAGAAGCGATTCTCAGACAGCTTCAGACGCAGGGCCATCAGGCTATCATTTATCCCACGTGGAAAACTGTCAAGCAGTCGTGCAAGTTTGGATTGTATGGCAAAGCCCACGCCTGAGGTTCTTGGGGTGCCATCTGGCTTCCAAAATGCAGTAGAAGGTGTAGCCCCCTCCAACTTCCTCCAGCTGGGTTTCACCGGCAAACCTGGTTTCGCTCAGGGCTGCAATGTCCACCTGGTAGCAATCAAGCATTCTAGCAATGAGCGCTGTGCGCCTTTCTGATCTGACATCTCTGTCCAAAAGGGTGCATACATTCCAGGCACCCAGAGTCAGGGAATGACTCCCGGTTCTTTTCTTCTGTTGTTTTCGACCGCTAGTGTTGGATGTCCAAGTAGGTGCAGTTTCCTACTAGGTACTAGGAGAGGCAGGCTTTGTTTAGGGATCCTTTTATCTCCCCTTCCCCATGTGGGGAGAGCAGTGCTGCTCTGACACTGTGGGAGGATACGGGCGCCGCATCTGCCCCAATCTACGTTGGACGACCATCGCCCCACAGCTGCCTCCGTGCGGACTCGTGACTAAGAACTGCGAGCAGCATCCTCTGCCTGTCCCCTTTACCACTTCTCCATCGCCACAGGGCTTGGGAAAGCTGGGTGTTGAAGGGCTAGCTCGACGTTCCGACATAGCCTGGCTGCCTGACCAGCACAGGTGACTTTTTTTTAGTGAAGAGAAGTTGTGCAGTCCCTTCCCCACTCTCTCGCCTGACGCCCACAGTCCCACAGGTGCAGATACTGCCACGTGTAGGACGGCCTCGGCAGGTGCAGGTTTTTTCTTCGGAGTTCCGTCTCCTTGGAGGACTTCCAGAACTGGATAAGAGCTCCACCTGCACTTTGGTCATCCTCTTCCGCCTTCAAAGCCGTTGGGAAAGGTTTCCTCGTCCGCCTGGTCCGTCGTTGGATGACTTCACATGTGGCAGGTAGTACTGGGTTACATGGTACCAGTAGCAAGGGCTAAGCCCCTGACCTGATCAGAATTTGAATCAGTAATAATAGTAAAAAGCCTCTCGAACACACATGACATGAACTAGCCAACCAACCTGAAACACCTCATCACACAGATTAGTGTCATGCACACAGACGGAGGAGGCACGGCAGTGGTACAGGCCTGGACACGTGTGGCTGTCACAGTCTGCCTCATCCTCTCCACGTGGACAGTCCAACACGTCGTTACATCGTACATACACTGGCAGACAGTACTCCAACCCACCATAACAAGAGAAGTGGGAAGATGGACATCCACGCTGCAAGTTGACGTCAGTGTGGAACACATTGTAGGTTCCATCAGCTGTGAAGGTAACGAGCCCTGGACCAAATACAGACTTGAACCATTTTTTCTTGGAACTGTGTACGGTATTTCCTTCCTTCTCATATTCACAGTTCAGTTCGTCTGCGCCATTCACGCACTGCTCCTTTTTATCACAGAGCTGGTCCTCTGGAATGTACTGCAACATACATAGACACAGAAAGTGATACTGGTGCTGTGTGTTTGTGTTGGTGTCATGGGAGGGGTAGGCTTGGGAAAGTAGTGCATGTCCAATTATTTGCCAAGCAGAGCAGTTAAAAATGTACAAAAGCAATATATGTACAAAATAACTGGGTGTCCGACACTGTGGGGTAAATACATGCATCCTGTTATAACTATATGAATTGTTAGTCCAAAAGATATTCATAATGTTATAATAGGATGGATAAATATATGCTTAAATATGTGTGGTTCTGCCTACACTATGGTGTTATGTTATTGTCAGTAATTAGACCACCATTCTACTTTATAATGCAAAAATGATATAAATGTTATACCCATAAACCGTTTCACTAATAACAATGTTAGAAAAATACAAGTAACAAGTTCAAATACAGTTCGGAAGCAAGCAGTCAGTCGTATCCCCATCACTACGGTACATATTGCATCATTTGACCAATTTTGATATCAAAAACCATGTTGTTTGTCTTTTCGCAATAAATATGTGCTTGTATTTGACGAAATAGCACTGTTGAAATGATGGTTTTGTGTTTTTTTTTTAAAATATCTTCTTTTTTTTCTTTTCTTTTTTTAATTTGGCAGTAAATGAGACTTGCCACTGCTTTAATCACACCACAACACATAGTTGTTTTCTCTAGATATGCATAAATCAGTTTGCAACGGGCTGACCAAATTTGAAAGAAATGAGCGATTCAATTTTTCTTTCATGTTCACTCCAGTTAACTCAGTGTCCATTTCAGAATACTTACGTGCAGTAAACACGTCTGGTGTAGTTTGTGTCACTGTATGTGTTCTGTCCAGAATTTGCATTTCTTGTGTTTTAATTGCGAATAAGAAAAACAAGGTAATGCAGTCTTAGCAAACAAAGCCCACGTTCTGCTAGCTGGGAAGTTGTGACATAGTCTTTTTTGGATTCCGGAACGTGCCTCAACGAAATAAACCGTTAATGATCCGGAAATACGGCTTGATTCGGGAGATTTACAACCTGTTATTGGTATGAATGTCAAGATTTTTTGTATTGGCAGACAAATATATTTCCAGAGAAAATGTCAGTGTTAAAGTTTTCCATGTACACACACATACACAAAGACAACGGAATAATGGGTTATAATATAGTGAGTCAAAAATGAATGCTTAAGTAGTTTAGTTTCAGGAAACATTATACGTGTTACTACTACTGCTGACGTCCCGAATGCATGTGTCAAGTACATAAATGCACAGAGAAACTGGTAGCTACCATTTATATGTAAAAATGATATGCTGAATGTATGAAGTATTGGTGGAAATTATTAAGGCTGCAAGTAACAAGAATCTGTAGACAGGCGTATGAAATATTCGTCGAACAGGACAATGGAAAAGAAAACTGGGCATACTTTGTGAAAAAGACTTTAACTATGCATGGATTTGGGATTATGTGGATTTGTCAGGGAGTAGGATTTGAAGAGGGCTTTATTTTGGAATTTAAAGACAGACTTACAGCTTCATATAAACAAAACTGGTATTCCAAAATTGAAAGTTCTGAAAAATATAATTGGTTTCTTGGTTTTAAAAGTATGCTCAAGCCAGAAAAAATATATCAGGGTTGTAACAAATAAATGGCATAGAAGAAGTATTGCCAGATTTAGACAGAGAACACTTGACCTAAACGGCAGAACGCACATCCAGGATCGTTTTACACTGACCCTTCCACTCTCCCCTTGTCCGATGTGTGGGTTCCAAGGAAAGGATGAAATACTTTAAAAAATGTTTATCTTTCATTGTAAAGCATATGACAATGTCAGTGATAAATGCATCATCTTACAGATAAGTATTGCAAGGAGTAAGGATGTCACTGGTTTGTTGAAACTGAATTTTGATGATGATACAATTAGATCACTGGCGAAGTTTATTGCTGAAGCATAGTATAATATTCTAAAGAAGAGTAATACATGTTAACAGCTCCAATATCCATACAGACAACAAAAACAAAAACGAATTTTGGTTGTATTAACTAAAAAAAATGAATCGTCAAGCGTTAGTTTATCTGACTACAACTTTGTTTTTTCTGTTCGATTTTCTTTCATTGTTTTCACCATTTTTGCTCTGATTGTACCCCCATGTCATAGAGCTGTACAGCCAATGACCTTGAATAATTCAGTGTTCAGTGTTTAGTACTACTACTGCTGCTGCTGCTGATGCCAACAGAGGTGCATAAATTTACGGCGATTATCTAACATTGAATAATACTTGACCAAAATATTGTTCAAAATGATTAGAAGTGTCTTGGAACAGTTTTCTTTTGATATTCAATCGATTCTTATCAGACTTTATGTCTATGAATAAAAATAACCCATAGAATCATTGCCAAAAATATCTTCCTGATTACAATGAGTGTCACACTTACAATACATGAATCACATTTTCTGTAAAGAAAATAATGATTTTGTTGCATATTTTCCAGTGGCAGTGCAGACATATTTGAGCCTTCTTGGATTCATTTGAAATGTTATATATATCAAAATGTTCGAACATAAAAATTTTACTGGATTTTGTCTTTTTTTTTGTAACAGGTGTTACTTTCGATTTATTTGTACTGTTGGCAAAATCATATATTTTCAAGTGTAAAGTCAACAAGCGCCTTCCAAATGTGAATAAATTCCAAATGTCGTAAAACACTTTTAAAAAACAACAACAACAAAAAACAAGTGTATAATTCAATTATGATTTGTAGAACAGTGTTTCTTTCATCAATTCAAATTAGATGGATGCATTATAAAAGTAATACTTGTCATTGAAGATAAATAACATATCAGCTTACTAATTATGAATACATGGTGAGCAGTACTCTAAAGAAATATGAATAATTTTCTTTTGATGGAAATCAGCGTTTCAAGTACATTATTTATCAACTTCTTACTCACGAAAATGCGAACATGAACAACCACTGGGTGTGCCACAGCGAATAAAAAGAACACTGCAGAAAAAACAACAACAAAGGTTGATTAAATTATTGAACAAATGGAAAATGATGGGGGTATTCAAGTTTATGATGTTTGCCTGTAAATAGAATCAATATAAAAATACATGATTGGCAAAGCAGATAGTACTTTTAGTCACTATTTGCTCGTGCATAATTCATAATGTACAATTGTATATCTTTACACTTGACTTGGTATGCAACTCTTTATGGTCAAGATACTGGTTACCTCAAGGACTGTAAATTCGTATTGTTTGTAAATCTTTGTACAGTAAACTAGTGTTACCTGCACTCGCTTGCACAGTGAAGTAATATTACCTGTCTGTCTTCGCACAGTAAACTAGTATTGCCTACACGTCTTCACATGGGATAAACTAGTATAACCTGCACACATTCGGACAGTAAACTAGTATTACCTGCACGTCATCACACAGGAATGAGGAATCAGGACATTGTGGAAAGATACAGAAACTTTCATCAGAACGGTCGCTGCAGTCAGGGCGGAAGTCACACACCAGCGTGTATGGCACGCGCTGAAACTGATGCCTACACGTGAACATGGGCGGAAGGGGGTCCATGGGGGGGTGACAAAAAAACAGAGACTCCATGTCCTGTACCCAGCATGCACTCTGCCCGTCACATGACAGGAAGTTCTGCGTCAACTGCCCATTGGGACAAACCACGAGACAGTTTCCTTCAATGGAAAGAGGTGGAGAGTCGTCTCTTGTGCGATAGATCACACGTCCTGTTTTTCGATGGTTTGTATGTTTCTCACACACACAGCCAGCATACACCTCTTTTGAACATTTAATATGGCGGACTGCTGTCAGTTGAAGGCCATCATATTCAAACTTAAGCGTGTTGTATCTCACTGTTTCTACCATCCACGTACAGGTGTCACTCCAGAATCCAGCTATATAATAGTAATAGCCTATCACGCCATCTGTCCACTGAAACGAGTTCCTATACCTGGTGATTTATGAATGGAAATGTGTGTTCCATCATTTAATACAATGCGTCACAAACACATGCGCTCGTACACATTCTTTGCCCCCCCCACCCCACCCTCCCCCACCTCGCCCCCACACCCCTCACACACATACAAACATATACATATATACATACATACACATGCACACACACATGAACACACATTCTTGGCAAGGATGGAGCACACAAGCGAAGTCCAGTGAAATACTCTGCCACCCTGTACTGACGTAGTAATGACGTCATATTCCACCATTCCATTGCGTCATTGAGACTGACTAGATGAGCTCCACGAAGTTCGCACAACTCTGACGCATCCAGCCAAGTCATTCGTGATTCTGGCTTGACGTAGAAATAACAACTGTCACCCAAATAGAACTGGCCTGGGTCACAGAGATGGCTAGTATAAGGACAATTCTCTTCGTCTTCCGCATCTGCACAGTCGGCGTGAAGGTTACAAGGAAAATGATTTTTCAGTTCTGACCAGTATTCCACGGAACAATTGAACGTTCCGTCAGGAAACTGAACAGGTTTGGAGGTATTTGGGTGAAACGTGAACAACAGCTTGAAGCCCGTTCCGGCTTGGCTCTTCACATTTGTCTTCATATGCACGTACACCACGTCAGCTACATACACACGTGATCGTGGAGGTGTCGTTCCATGGACTGTCTGTTTGATATATCTCAAAGAGGTACCACCCACCATGATATTGACAGCGTGGGTTGATAACTTATATGATGTGGACAAGTGGAAAATGTCCAGATAGATGAAGGTTAACATGACGGCATGCATTGGTGGTATACGTAATTGACGAATGACGTTCAGGGCTAGCTGATATTTCGTAACGCCATCAAACCCTGGTGATGTCATGAATCCTATCAGAAAACAGTAAGATGAACAAGTAAATAGGAAAATAACTAAATAGACATTTTTTTTTTTTTTTTTTTTAAAGAAACTCTCTCTATTTACAAGGTACACAACTTTATATCCTTGCTGCTTATGCTCTGCGTTCAGCTAACACACAAGTACATGAAAGGTATATAAGAACAAACCCAGACACTTCCTCAACAACAACGACAAAGAGAAAAAATCCGAGTCTGTCCTTACACGGGTAATTTGACATGTACACACAGCAGCTATGCCCGTGCTGACACTTGCTTATATAAAATCAAAATGAGAATAAGACAAAGAAAGATGTAATAATACATTACATTTCTATGTCACGATATCCAGTACCAATGCTGCTCAAAGCACCTTACATTATCCAGATAGGTATGAAAACATTACAACAGCTCTTTGTCAATCCAGAGCATTCACAGTTGAAAATCAAAAAGCATAATCCATCAAACAATGAATAATAAGATGTGAATGATATCTGTATTGAAGTTAAATACATTCCATAAAGCACGTATTTCCTAAAATGGCTTTTAGGAAATTTTGTTGTTTGTATGAACCCAAATCAGATTCTGGTCTTCAGTCAGAGCCGATGTGTACAACAGATATGAATCAATTAGAATTATATGTAAAGGAAACCACCACAGATTATGCTTTCTTTTTTGCAATACGGATTAATATCTAGAATTTGAATATCTTCTTTCAGTCTTTCACAATTAAGGCTTGTAGTGGCCTACTATTCAATTTTCGACGAAAATTCGTAAAATTGTCCAGTTCTTTTATTTCATAACTTTATTACCACTCTTTCCAAAATCATTTTTATAAACAGACCTGAAAGATTACCTGTTTTCATTTTTAAAAGGGTCTTTGCAATCTGAATGATTATCCAGAATTGAAATATCTTTATTCGTTCTTTCACAATTAAGTCTTGTATTGGCCTACTATCATTTTAAAAGTAAATTCTTCAATTCAGTGTTTATTGTATTCTGAAGCAGGGGAACATGACACACACACTCCTGGCAAAATAGCTTTTTAGGGGTAGGAAAAATAACAAGAACAGTGCGACTCCCCAAATGGACAGACGTTCATTCTAACGTACTGAAATAATTCCCAGAAGGCCCCTGCGGACCTTTGTATAAAAATAATTTCGGAAAGAGTGATATTGCAGTTAGGAAATAAAGCAACGGAACAATATTACATTACGTTATTTGATAGAAGAAGTTGGCCAAAACAAGCCTGAATTTGTAAAAAGAATAAGCTATTTCAGTTCTGGATAATTATTCAAACAGAAAATGCTCTATTGAAAACGAAAACATATAGTATATGGTGGTTTCCTTTTCATAGATATGATTCATGAGTGTTTGATATTGAATGTGTCTTAATTTCATTGACTGGGGTGCGACAGGGTACCCTTGTACCACGGTTATTAATTCGGAGTACGCCCTTTTTTTCTTCTTCTTTAGAACATGTAAAAATGAGTTCAGCAGACACTGGAGAACATTTTAATACTAGTCTACATCATTCCTGGGCGGGGTGCATGGTGGGTCTCTCAGTCTTGTGGACTAATTATATGAGTTCTTGATTTGAGTAGGTTTTACTGCAATAGTGTTTGGATATTATGTTTCCAATAAACAGTAATTTAAAATATTTAATCTTGAAACTGTATGCTTCACATGCGTCCATTGTACTATATTCTTCTGTTCTGTATCTTATATCAGATACGTTTCTAATAAGTAAATGGTTGTGAGTAAATGGTTGTGCTGATGAGTATTGGCTGAAATCGTAAAATTGTTTGGCTGAAGTAGAAACACGTCTCCAAGAGCAATCATCAATGAACCAAAACATACACATGCACTCGAACCCAAACAATCAGAAACTCTTACGCATACACACAAACAGGCAAGATTTTATTGTCACACATGTCATATGATTACTTGAAGCTTTAAGACGACCATCTAGCAACTAACAAATTAGAGGGAGAGAGAAAGAGAAAGACAGAGAGATAGACATTCTGACACAGAGACAGAAACAGACATGCAGATTAACCAGCCGCCGTGGCGAAGTGGTTAGCGTCGCGGACTGATGGCTGGAGGACGCGGGTTCGAATCCCAGTGGAGGTGGGTTTTTCGGCCTGTGGCCAGCTCCTACCCAGAGTTGAGTGTGCTGTGGGCTTAAATGGGGAGACTGGGACCACACATCGAGTGTCATCCACTTCAAGGATGCGTCTTTGGGTGTGTTGTTCTAATTACCTGACCAACACTGCAAGTGTCTGTATCTCTCGGGCCTGGTTAACACCGGGATATCATTATGACAGGAAGCATAGAGTACAACCTTGTCATGCAGTCCCAAACCAAAATGGACCTCCATAGCAACATCGTTATCATCATCGTCATCCTCCTCCTCTTCCATCATCATCAATATAAACAAAACAGTCCGTCAAAGTCTGTGGCCTTTCATGCCCTGCTCTCATGGTGACCTCAGTTTCGATACCCCTGAACTTCTGTGCTTGGGGTGAGTCCTGTCAGTGTCTTCAATGTCGGCAGATTCATGGGGGGCTGTTGTTTTCGGGACGTGGTGGCGGTCTCCACTCTGGGAGGGACGCTCAGTCAGTCTGGCTCCATGACTAAGCCATTATTGTCGTTAGTAGGGGGCTTAGTAGGTGGTGTCCTACGTACGTTGAATCAGAACAGGCACCACTGAACACCCCCGAAGTGATTCAACAGCAGTGCAGGGTCTCCCCTGGTGTGTGGCCTCCTGGCGACCTAACATCGATTGTTCCCTGCGGACTGCCGACGCTGGAACTGTGGTGGACGAACCCGGGTGTGGCCGCGTATGGGGAAATGTAAATGAGCGGCGTGGGAGTAATGCCACTAAAATGGCGCACATGATGGGGCAGCAACAAACAAACAAAAACGAAACATAAAACAAACAAACAAACAAAAAACCAACAAAAAACAAAAAGAAACATGCAGATTATGACGAACTGAGACAGACATAGAGAGCTCACCTTTGTTTTTAGTGATATGGGTAATATTAAGTTTTGGTGTAAGTGACTGATGTACTGCAGAAAAAGACACATGCATAGAATGATTTGATGAAAACGAAAAAATCCCCAATTTCATATCGATTCTGCTGGAGATCACGAAAAACTTTATCCCGGACAACTGTTCTTCACATAAAGTCATCTTATGGTATGGAGAAAAACTTTGTTTTGATTTTCCATGAATGTTGAGTGAAGCCTTACCACACTCAAGATGAAAAGAATGCACGTGGAATTGTACTATCATGTTTGCAGGGACATGCAGGGCTATTCGACATGCTCTTCGGTTCTTCTTTACCGCTTTTTTCCCATCATAATGTAATTCGCCCTTCAAGGCAGTTGTTCTGACGTATATATCATCTCCCCATGACAGATAGACACCCTTTTTAGAACGGAAACACTGAACATAGTCATGCGTGGTGAAGTTAAAATGTTCAGAAGAAGGTGTCTGTAATGATCTGTTCACACGTTTTATTGGTGCTGGCGATTCTGCAGCTCTGCTTGTGACATTGGTAATGATGTACGTAGACTTTAGTCTTCTGTGGAGCAGTGTACTCTGATTGTCATTGTGACGTGACTCCACCCTTGTTGGATCCGTTGTACTGAGATGTTCTGTAACAGAATGTGGATTTGAATTACCCGTATTCTGACTTTGCAAAATTGATGGCACTTCACGAGTGGACGTAGATGGAGCTTCAGAGTCTGTAGTAGCTTTCGGTCCAATACACGTCTGCATTGCTTCATTCAGTGTCAGTGCATTCATGCACTGGTATGTTATGGCAAGAACGCAGCTATTTTCTAAAGTTTTTGACAGTATAGATAAAACGGAAATCGGTCTATATTTTGACGGATCTGCTCGACATGAAAAAAATGGCGAGACCCTGTGCAGCTGTGTGATTACTTTTTAGTTGATTTCCAAATCGATTTTAAGAGAGAGAGAGAGAGAGAGAGAGAGAGAGAGAGAGAGACAGGGAAAGAGACAGTGGGAGAGAGAGTGAGAAGAGAGCGATACATGGCACACCTGTAATGTATTCTTTATGTATTTGTCAAACAGTAGACCAGACCATCACACATTCGAATCGTGTCCACCCCGTTCAGGATGATTAAAACATCAAGCAGAGAAAGTGACAGGTTGACATAAACCAGGGATCAGGAGAGGCCAAGAGTTTTGGGATTCAAAGAATGCTAATTCACCACCCCTTCCTCTGTGTGGGTCTGTTTTCTTCACTCAGAGTACAGTCATTACAATTTGCCTATGGTGTGCATTTGTTTTCCTCGTGACGGATCTTTCCCTTGGGGTTTTCAGTCCACATTTCACCTTCTGCCAGACACCAGGAAGAAGGCACGGGACACAAGTGTATTTCCTCATCCTCGTCCCAACTTCCCAAATGCCTTGCACCCAGTCCCTTGCCCAGTTCCCAGTTCCCCAACGCTCCATTCCCCGTTGTCCTTCTCGTCCCTAAAGGCTTACAGACTATGACTGATTGTCCAAGAACTGGACTGGGTGGGTTATAAAACTGTTTTGGATTCTCAATTTTTGAAATAGATAGTATCTGAAGTTAAAAGTTTGTAGTCTTTTTATGATTATGGCTGTCTGTACTGCGCCATTTTCACCAAGAAAAACAAATTGTAAAAAAAAAAAAAAAAATCAATTCGCAGATCACTCCTTTTCAAGAGCGCTCGTTCATGTGTAAATAAATTTCTCCTCACTCACCAATCATTCAAATGAATCATACACACAATGAAATTCATAGAAAAAATGTAAAGGAAATTCATCCTCACTCATTCACACATTCACACTATGGCTAAAGGCACGATGCACACATCACACACTATGAATACTCAAGTCTTGAACTGGGCTGCTATTTCCATAGCGCAAGTTCGCTCCGAACTGACACCAACGACAGCGCCCTGGCTCTGTTGCTGCTGCTGTTGTTTACTGCTGGTCCTTGGCCCAGCCACAGGGTCTTCAAACAAAAGTGTTTCTATTTCTCGTGATATTCGTTTATAAGTATTGTCTTGTCTTGTCAATTTGGTCCTGTCAATCATGTGTGTGTGTGTGTGTGTGTGTGTGTGTGTGTGCCCTGCACAATTTTACTAACAGGTTCACTCGCACTTCATCCATATGTTCGTGCTATCTACCTGTCATGAAGTAATACTAACTTATTTCACAGAAGTTGTAACAACAGAAACAACAGTAGTAACTTCTAGCTTCTTCTTGGTGTATCTTTTTTGAGATTATGTATATGTATGCACTCATCGAGAGAGAGACAGAGAGAGAGAGAAGTATCTCTCTCAAACGAAAGAAAAATTTGATATCCTTTTGTCTTTATCATTTACAAAAATGACTTTCTAAAGACTTTGACAACCCCATCAAGAAATTTTAACATCATATTTGAAAGCAAATTATTATTACGTGATAATAATCTACCAAGCTAAAATACTGTATCAAAATAAATCCCCAAATTAGAATAATTTCATTCATTATTTTCACCTTCACGCTTGGGTACAGAGCTAATCCCACACACACAAAGTCAATAGGGTGGTTGTGCACATGCTTTCGTCGGGAACATTTCATTGGTTGCACAGCACCAAAAAGCTCATATGACTTCATGTGCAGTCCACCACCGTCAGTAGATTTTCTGGGTGTCCAATACCATTCTTTGGTCAACTTTTCGGCAGAGTTCAATCACATCATTTTATTTGCACAAAATGAACCAAACAACAATAACAATGTCGTCCAAAAGGTCTTTAGAACTCAAGACATATATAGTATTTTAAAATAAAGCAACGCAGTAAGTTTATAATTTTTGTTTGTTTGTTTTTTTGTCGTTGTTTTTTTTTGTTTTGTTTGTTTGTTGTTGTTGGGTTTGTTTTTTGTTTTTTTTTGTTTTGTTTTTGTTTGTTTGTTGTTTGTTTTCGTTTTGGGGGTAGATTCCTTCGATCGAGATCTGGCGTAAACAAACGACATAAAGCACATAATCGGCTTGGAACCTTTACCTTGAAACGGAATATATATAATAGATCCCGTCAACAGTTGTCCAAAACAATTTCCCCTTCCCTCAATTTTACAAAGACATTGAAAAAGCATGTGTGCTGTGGATAAAACGATGCTACAAACTCATATTCAGTGTGTCAAGTCTCCAGAGTGGAAGCCAGATGACGCTGTGTTGAATTTTAAATAGATCTGTTCGAATACTTGAAAGGCAGAGATTTGACAATAAACTACTCAAAATAAACATAGAAGATCAAAGCAAATAACTGGTGTAATGATAAAACGTAAAATAGCCACCCGCCGTGGCGAAGTGGTTAGCGTCGCAGACTGACGGCTGGGAGGACGCGGGTTCGAATCCCAGCGGAGGTGGGTTTTTCGGCCCGTGGCCGGCTACTACCCAGAGTTGAGTATGCTGTGGGCTTAAATGGGGAGACTGGGACCACACAGTCGAGTGTCATTCACTTCAAGGATGCGTCTTTGGGTGTGTTGCTACCTGACCAACACTGCAAGTGTCTGTATCTCTCGGGCCTGGTTAACGCCGGGATATCATTATGACAGGAAGCGTAGAGTACAGCCTTGTCACGCAGTCCCAAACCAAAATGGACCTCCATGGCAACATCGTAATCGTCAACGTCATCCTCCTCCTCCTTCATCATCATCAATATAAACAAAACAGGCTCAATAAGTCTGTGGCCTTTCATGCCCTGCTCTCCTGGTGACCTCAGTTTTGATACCCCTCCACTTCTGTGCTTGGGGTGAGTCCTGTCAATGTCTTCAGTGTCGGCAGATTCATGGGTGGCTGTGGTTTGAGGGACGTGGTGGCTCTCTCCACTCTGGGAGGGACGCTCACACAGTCTGGGTCCGCGACTAAGCCATTATTTTCGTTAGTAGGGGGCTTAGTAAGTGGTGTCCAAAGTACGTTAAATCAGAACAGGCACCACTGAACACCACCGAAGTGACTCAGCAGCAGTGCAGGGTCTCCTCTCGTGTGTGGCCTACTGGTGACCTAACATCAATGGTTCCCTGCGGACTGCCGACGCTGGAACTGTGGTGGACGAACCCGGGTCTGGCCGTGTATGGGGGAATCTAAATGAGCGGCGTGGGAGTAATGCTACTGAAATGGTGCAGATGATGGGGCAGCAAAAACAAAAACAAAACAAAAAAAAAACACGTAAAATAACTTTCAAACTTGCAAAAATACTCGTCGAAATAATCCAAAATCCTTTTCTAGGAACAGGCGATTTCCACTTCGAAATTTTAGCATATCAGTGACCAAGAAAAACCGGTAATGGAGACACACATGCGCACGCGGTTCTTGCAAAAAAACATAACCAGGGATCCAGACGGAAGTCCGACGAAAGCGGCCCTGCCCAACCTCTCCAATAGCACGATTACTTGTAGCAACTGGTAAGTAGATAACCAGTGTGCGTTATTTACTTTACGTCAAGTTTCATTATTGTCAGTCATGTTGTTTGCGTGACGTTTTATCATGCATGTCGAAACAAAACTCTGAGAGTAGAAACACTGTGCCTGGTGCTCAGAATACAGTCACTGATTTGATTGCATCCACCACACTGACGTAACCCATGATCTACGTAGATTTTTTGTTTCACCTATGGTTTGTAAAGCTAATTCAATAGGTTATTGCTTCACACCAGCTATCTTGCTGAACACATTTTGTCACGACCCCCCCTAGGGAAGAGGTCGAGAGCTGTTTTAAAAACTAACACCCACCACAAAAACACCTGACAACAAAAACACAGAATACAGATGTTTCTCTTCCATACAAAATTTATACTCTTCCGCTCTCTCTATCCCAAGCACTCAGGTGAAAATTATACGTATTAAATAATAGTATTTTGATTCTGATTTATGCACACAACCAAACACACACACAAAAAAAAAAAAAAAAAAACCCAAAACCCAGACCGGCACACATATTCGTGCTCAGTGTAGCGTTTTTGCCGTCTTCAGGAAGATTCCCTCTTAAACGAAAAGAAAAACAAAACAAAACAAAAAAGACACACGGCTCCAGACGAACGTCAGTGGACGCGTGGCGCAGAAGTCCAACTAAAGGCACAAGCCCTCAATCAAAAGGCCTAGGTGCCAGGACTTCGCATACAGTGCCAAGCAAACAAAGACCCAGGCCACAAGTCAAAAGGCCCGGAATCAGGACACCAGTCACGGGGCAGGAGGGTGCAAAGACCCAGGACACCGGCTGGGCGGGACGAAGATCTTGGTCACCAGACTGAAGGCCCGGACTAAAGGCAGTGAAACAGATCGAAATCATTATCTGTTTGAGCCTCGTAAAACTTATCATCAGAAAACTGGTCAGAATCCGAACTTTCTACACATTCCATTTTTCTGTGTCCATGTGTCTACACAGCACATCACTTTTCGGGAAGTTCAAAGCACTTACCACGAGAACCGTTTTTCCGGGCTGCAGGAAGAAAAGGGAGAATTCTTTGCTGCACAGTTTTCCAGCCTCCAGAAATGAAGGGTAAAATTCCTGTGAACCGGAAAATCGTGCTGCAGGGATGAAAGATTTTTTAATGTGTATTTGTTTGTTTGCTCATGTGGGCTTTTTCTGTTTGTTTATGCTTTGACATCACTCAGTTTCTTTTTATGAAATGTGTAAAAGATGTTCATGTGTAATGTTTCAATGCCCCCTGTGGGCACATTAAATAAACTTGTAAACTTGTCCTGCCTTGAACAGACTTTGCAATACATGCATCCGTCTTTGCAGCTCAGTCAAAAACCTTGGTGTTGTTCTTAACACACTGTCCATGCAAAACTTTATGTCAGCTGTCAGTCCTGCTGCTGTCATTTATAGCGCATCAGTTCTGTTCGAAAGTACCCTTCCGAAAACACACCATCTAAACTGGCTGTTTCTCTCATTCTTTCTCGCATTGACAACACTAACTCTCTGTTGCCTGGTTTGCTTTCTTCATCCATCCGTCCCCTTATGCCACCCAACTCATGCTCACAAGATCCGAGCACATCACTCCTCTCTTGTATTCTCTCAACTGGCTCACTGTGTCACCCAGAATGAAGAACAAGATCATAAACATGAATAAACCTGCCCCTTCTGAACAGACATCACACAAAACATAACACTCAAAGTACATAACAAACATCATAATTTTCTGAACGATGAATTCATTTGCAGTATTAGGCACCGCAGAACTCAATATAACATTTTGTTACTATTTTGATTGTAAAACACCACTGTCGTCAGTGCCTAAACATGAGTCACCCGTGCCCGTACACTCTGGTAGGCAGCACCTCTGTATTTTTGTTTAAAAAAAACAACAAAAAAACAAAACAAAACAAAAAAAACAACAACAACG